>NC_060119.1:520910775-521213806 GCF_021461395.2 Schistocerca americana | reverse complement strand
TGCTTAAGAGGCAGTGAACATGTCGGCAATTTAAATAATTGAAGTAGGTAATAAGTTTTCTTTTAGTATTTCTATATGTTTACATTTCAATTTTAATTTTCATAGGGAGTTAAGCTGTACTCTTGTTTCCCTTTTTGTAATTAATTTTTTTTCATTTACATTCAAAATAATTAAGTAGAGGGTGATATAGTGAAGCAGCATACTCACGCTTTATAAAATTCACATCAGTCTTTCCATTGTGTGCCAGCCTAGTCCGCTGCAACTACCTCTGACGTCATAAATATTGCGCAATACTTTAAAATAACCTGAAACGTTTCTAGCATGTTAGGAGTAATACAAAATCAATATGTGTTAGATATCAGTTCAATAACTTTAACCATTTTCGAAATGTGGATGTTTTTCTGTAAAAATCATTGGCACAACAGAAAAAAGCTAGAAAACTTAAACATTTATATTTATATTCCTTTTGCATAATAATTTAGTAGAAACACTATTCTGGATCTCACAAATTAAAAATTTTGTTGAAATTCTTGATTTTCTGTTTTTTTCTTAGAAATTAAGGAAGCAAGATAGATTAAGTAGGCGAATAAATAAAGCTAGGATGTTCAAATTTAAGTAGAAGGGAGATCCGCTATAATCATAAAAATGTGAGAAGTTTCAACAGAATAACTATAAAACTATAGCTATAGCGTATCTCCAAAGATCAAGTTCAGAGCTCGTCCACTGCGTGTAGTGTAATTAAATTAATTCTCTCGCCCAAAATATTTGACTTAGCCACGTCAGACTTTTATTATGATTACTTACTTGTGTGCTGATTGCACAGTTAAATAGAAAGCTTCATCGGCCATCAGCAAAGGAAGCAATGACTTATTCGATAACTTAACGTGGTGCATTACTAGCCCAGCGGCTAGTCGGGAGAGCAAGTTTGATCAGGCATTGCCTTAGCCGACCGCACCGCAGCTTTATATGTAAGAACGCTGCGCGAGAAGAAAGAAGGCCCCAGTTCTCTCCAGACGCTGATTAGCGCACCACCTGTGCCGGGAGTCGCGTCGCGTCGGTATCGTTGATATAAACAGCCTCGGATGCAGTAATAAGTTACTCGGGATACGCGTAACCATGAGATCGTTTTCGAGTGAAGTGTTAATTTTGGGACGACGTTAATGATCTATCTTTAGTTTGCGTATGTCGTATTTTCACGTCCCGCCGCAGGACAGACATTCTACCATTATTAGCGTGACGTTTGATGAACATTACCATCAATTTATGGCGAGCATTCACTTAAACATTTAATTTGAACAGTTATAGTTGCATCAGCGCATTAGACTCTGAACTGCTCTGGTAGTTGGATTGTGTGGATTCTTTTTGGTCTGTGACTTTCAGAATATAGTGAACATTTTAGAGAGAATGGTTTTTGATTATGAATCCCAGACAATCTCCTAATTCCTCAGAGCTATAAGCTGTAGCTATAAATGTATTCCTCAGATGAAGTGGGCACTAGGAATTCTAATTACAGGCTTCACGTTTTGCTAATCACTTTCTGGTTGCCAGTATTGTAGTTAGAGAGTCAGTGTTAAGAACGGCAAACAACAGCATTAAATAAATAATAGTAACATAAACAAATATTCCACCCGCCGCCCCACAACATGTCTAGATGACATGTTGTAGTGGACACGTCGTTAGAGGAATACGGCGCCAGTTTAGAAGAGGTATTTGAGTGGCTGAGACAAGCCAGTCTGAAATTATGACTCGATAAATGCGGATTCCTGCGAAAGATGTCACCTTCTTTGGCTATGTTCTAATGGCGTTTGGATTGAGACCCGACTCCGCTAAAATAGCGACCATCAAAAATTACCCCCAACCAAAGACGTTAATGCTGTTTAAGACCTTCATTGGCCTCGTCGGGTGTTATCGTTGTTTTATAAGCAACTTCAGTAAAATAGCAAAGCTATTGCACAATTTACTGAATGTTACGATTGGATGGAGCACCAGGAGGAAGCCGTCCAACAGTTATAGGTAAAACTGGTCTTTCCACCAGTATTGTAGTACCCTGATTTCGAAAACGAATTTATAGTTACGACGGATGCTAGTAGTTTTGCACTCGGGACGTATCTTAGACAAGGACCAATGGAGAGGGATCTACCAGTAGCGTTTATATCGCGAACTCCTAAAAGGCCGAGCGGCATTGTAGCACAGTAGAGTGAGAATTTCTCCCAAGGATGTGAGCTATAAAATACTTAAGGCCGTTCCTATTTGGCAGAAAATTCAAAATGGTGACTGACCACAAGCCACTGGTGTGGCTGGGCGGTATGTAGGATCCGTCGCCACCTCTAATGAAGCTTTGGCTAAAATGGAAAAGTCTGATTACCAAGTTATATGAAAAGAGAGAAAGCATAACTGTGTGGCGGATTAGGAACGTGCGCGAGGTAACGGAAGAGTCGACACTCGGTATGGGAGAGAGTGGAGCTCATGATGCAGAAGCCGCAGTTGTGGAGACGCAGACTGAGGGAGCTATAACAAAGGTAACAGGGGCGACCGATGACGCGGAGCCGCAAACACGGGACGAGAAAGTAGAATGGACATCAGAGAGCTCAGACACCGAATTGAGTCAAGAAGAGGAGCTCTCCTTCATCACACAAATGAATGTGTCAGCAACTGTGGGGCAGCAGGAGATGGGGTGACGTACGAACGTCGGCAGCAATGCTGCACTTGGCTGGGGATGAACTCCGATACTGACAAGTTCATAAGGTCATGCGAGAACTGACAGAAGAATGAAATCACGCAATCAAAAACAAAGCAACTTCTAGACCAACGCCTACCCCAGAATTCGTATTTGAACGCTGTGACACTGACATCGATGGCTCCCTGCCACATTCAGACTCTGGAAACAGATACACATCAACATTCCAAGACTCATTAACTAAATTCATCATAGCCAAAACAATTGAACGGCAAGATGCAGACAGGTGGTAAGGAAGTTGGTAGAAGATGTTATTCTAAAATTCGGAATTCCGATATCCTTGTTAAGCGACAGGGGCAGCGATTTCATCAGTGAAGCACTGAAACGTTTGTGTAAGTTACTAACGATCGATAAGATACAAACAACTAGCTATCACCCACAAACGTTGGCGCACTGGAACACAGGCATCAGACGCTAACCGAAACGCTAAAGCATTACATCAACAACGAACAAACAAATTGGGACAAATGGGTAGTTTATACCACATTCGTGCACAGTACCATTCCACATATTACGCCATTCGAAATTTTCTTTGGTCGAAAATGTAACATACCAACGCTACTGCAGAAGAAACTTGCGAATATGATCTATAATTATGGTGATTAAGCAACCGAAGTGCGCCAGAGGCCACAGATACAGCATCAAGAGCCAAGCTCAGCTACTCAAGAGCAGAAAGAACGAAGTAATAAAACGCAGAACCCCGAGACCGTCCGGAAAAAGTATCGCATGCTGTTATTTGATGGGAGTTTGAGAAGGAGTTGCTGAGAGGAATTCGTCAGCCAATGAAGAGAACAATACAATGTCGTTGACATAAAAGAGCCTAATGTAGTACTCAGGATAAAGAGGAAAAAATGTGTGAAAGTCCACGCAAACCGACTGAAAGAATTCTTCTAATTGCAGATGTCTGGAATGCAGGCACTGTTGAGAATTACAGTTGTCAGAACCACGATGACGGCGCTCAAATTGGAGCAAAGGATGCCACCACACGATGTGTAAGTGCAGCGTTTCCTGTAGACCCCATGCATTTATTACGAGAGCCGAGGGACAGTCAGCTTATACAGCACCACTTTGCGCATAGTAAGTTACTTTAAGGGAGCTGCATGATAAAACTGAACAAGTAGCGACAAGGGCTATGGCACATTGTATGACGAGATTAACCCAAGTGAACTGAATACAGCTGGGTATGAGCTCACACAACATGCAGTAAAATTGCACGCGGGTAAAAGAGCTGAGGCTAAAAAAGTGACTCGTCAAATCGGCAGACACGAACGGGAACGTTGGAAGAAAGAGATCCTAAATTTTATTGGGGAACCAAACAAGGCATTATTCCGTTCTCTCAATGAGGAAGACGCGTCGTTCTTCAGAGCCAAAATAGATGTTCTAGAGGAGCAACAACGGGAGCTTTTGAGGTTGTCTAAGAAACAGGCAACAACTATAAGAGCGTCATTAAAGTGGTTTAATCAGATAACAGAGAATGAGCATCTTAGCAGGTGGGATCCGGATATTAAGTGCTCACATTGAAGAATTCAACAATAGCGCTAGTAAGAAAATACAGCAGGCGGTTATTTTGATAACGATCAGGGAACAATAAGTGCAGTTGACCCCTATGTGTAGCGAACAGGAAAGGTAATATGACTTGTTAATTACTGCCATTGTAAACGCACACAAAGATCTATTGGGACCGCAATTGATGAATCCGCTACAGGTAGTGAAATATTTGGACTTAATTAAAGACGAAGCATAAAGAGTTTCCAATTGAACCTACCGAGGAGCAGTCATATCAGTTATCACGTATAATTCATCTAGATGTAGCAGGAAGTACTTTAAGTTATGTGTTGAATGTCCCCTTAGTTGATAGTAATGAGTATACTTTGTACAGAATATAGCCATTACCCACTCAATTCGCCGAAACGAAGCTATTGTTTCGCACCAGAGAGAGAGAGTTTCTGATGATTGACAGGGCATAGAGGCAGTATGCGCAGCTGTCTAGTGACCAATTGTCGTGTAAAAGCGTAAACGTGGAACATGAAACATGTAGACAAAATTTCGTGCTTATGTCTACGTACGACCGTGAGAGATGTGAAGCGCGGATGCTCCATCCAGTACGAGAAATATCCCAAGATTGCAATCTAAAAAATATAGTACTAAACGAAAGTATTTGGACGCAGATACGGAACAACGAGTGGTTGTTCGTTGACCCGAAGGACGAAGGCTTAACAGTGCTCTGCAACAACTCACCTCCTGCTGACTTCATTGTAAGCGGAACACGAAAACTAAATTTACGAGTGAATGTGAGGGGTATGGGGAACAAATTATGGTACAGTCCAATCATGTAATTCTTACTAATAGCAGTAAGAAGGATATTGTGCCTAGTTTCAATATAGATATTGATGATTGCCTAATAGAGGATGGAATGAGAAAAGTATGTGAAATGCCTGTAATTCTGCCAATCGAGCACGTCGTTCAGCTTCTGGACAAGTTAACAACGGCAAAACGCAAAATTGATGATCTACAGAACGAAATCGAGTACCAACAAAAAAACTACTTTCCAACTTTGGTGGACGAGTGATATTCCATGTGGGGATACCCGAGGTCTGTAATGTTATGTATACAAATTCTAGTTTGCTGTTTATGTAAATATTGAAAGTCTTGTAGAAGGGGCGGTAAAGATACGTGTGAGATTCATGGGAATGCTGAACTCGGATCTGCGTGACTAATAATGTCGTAACCAGGTGCTCACCCAGGGAACTGGTCACGTATACCTCCGCCCATCATTCCGAAGTATGTGATGAGCAGAAGAGGAAGAAAGGGCTGTTAGACTTGGACCTTTTCCAGTCAGAGTAATATGGAGGGAGCGGAGTCAGACACCGCGACTCCGAGGAACGAAAAGAACAGAGAGCCAAATGACACAGTCCCCAATACTTAGCACACACGAGAGATTAATTCTTTTTTTAAATGTAGCGAGAAAAGCTAGTAATTATGGTAAACTTCAATGTAAGTGTACACGAACAGACAAAAGGTAACAGGAGTGAATGTAAAGGTGTAAGTGATCAAAAAATGTGAAAGTAAACTGTGGGCGAAATAGGACTCACCGAATAATGACGTAAAATAATACATACTTTAAACAGTATCACGACGGATGTAAGAAATGTATATGATACTCAGTTTAAAAAAGAAAAAAAAATTAAACAGTGAGAGGACTAGTATACTTTATATGACAAGTACTGATGAGAAAAGTGTAATAAATGTTCATACGTACTTAGAACGTCTATGTAATGAACGAATAGAATTCTGAGCAAACTCAAAATATGAATATAGAATATTACTGTCATGTAAAACGGGTTCAAGTAAACAATTTCATATATCCTTGTACTGTGAGATGAATCTACCACCCACGTAGAATTATGTAATGTATTCCAGTGCACATGTTCTGTATGCAAACAATGTAATCTGTATTTCTGAAGACAATAAAAACAGGACGGTTCTAATGGCATGAACAATACGAACAGAAATTTTATAACGTCTAAGGGGAGGAGCTTCCCCAGGTGAAGTGAGGTGTTGCAACCCGCATTTCCGCAGGCCATGTACTTTTATGAAAAGTTAGGAACTGTAGCAGTGTGGTCCGCCAGGGGAGCCCGGAAACATTGCCACAGTATTTGAACAAGATAGCAACACACGACGGACTCGCGGTGCCTGGCGACAAACAGGGGCGGCTCCATTCTTGACTGCGTGACTGATCGAAGGCCAGAGATGGCAGCAGGCCAGAGCTGCAAGACCTAACCAAGTATTGTAATGGAAAGAGCACTGTGTATGTGACCAGTGGCTCGGAAACTTCGGGAACCAGGCACACGAGCCACATATATAGGGGCTCGTCAACCCCCAAGGTAGAGTAGGATAGATAGATTCATACCTCATAAGTTAATAAGACACGGGACTGATCCACCATGGTACACAAAACACGTCAGAACACTGTTGCAGAAGCAACGAAAAAAGCATGCCAAATTCACAAGCAGATCACCAAGACTGGCTAAGTTTCATGCAAGCTCGAAATTTATTGATGACCTCAATACGAGATACCTTTAATAGTGTCCACATTGAAACATTGTCTCAAAATATGGCAGAAAACCCAAAGAGATTCTGGTCTTATGTAAAGTATACTAGTGGCAAAAAACAGCCAATACCGTCACTGCGCGATAGCGATGGAAATGTTACCGATGATGGTGCCACTAAAGCGGAGTTACTAAATACAGTTTTCCGTAATTCCTTCACCAAAGAAGACGACGTAAATACTCCAGAATTCGAAACCAGTACAGCTGTTAACATGAGACACATAAAATTAGATTTCTTAGATGCTGCGAAACAACTCAAACAACTTACGAAGGGCAAGTATTCCGGTCCAGATGGTATACCAATCAGGTTTCTTTCAGAGTATGCAGACACAATAGTGCCTTTCTTAGCAATCAAATACAAGCGCTCACTTGACGAATGGTCTGTTCCTAAAGACTGGAAAGTAGCATAGGTCACACCAATATTCAAGAAAGGATATAGGAGTAGCCCATTGAATTACAGACCCATATCACTGACCTCAATCTGCAGTAGGATTTTGGAGCATATAGTGTAGTCGAACATTATGAATCACGTTGAAGAAAATGACTTATTGATACATAACCAACACGGATTCAGAAAATATCGTTCTTGTGCAACACAGCTAGCTCTTTATTCCCATGAAGTAATGAGTGCTGTCGACAAGGGATCTCAGATCGATTCCATATTCCTACATTTCCAGTAGGCTTTTGATACCGTTCGGCACAAGCGACTATTGATCAAATTGCGTGCGTATGGAGTATCGTCTCAGTTGTGTGACTGGATTCGTGATTTTCTCTCAGAGAGATCACAGTTCATAGTGATAGACGGGAAATCATCGAGTAGAACAGAAGTGATATCTGGCGTTCCACGAGGTAGTGTCGTAGGCCCTCAGCTCTTCCTGATTTATATAAATGATCTAGTGTTATTCTGAGAAGACCCCTCAGATTGTTTGCAGATGACGCTGTAATTTACCGCTTAGTATAGTCATCAGACGAACAATTCCAATTACAAAATGATCTAGAGAGAATTTTTATATGTGCGAAAAGCGCAATTGGCACTAAACAAAGAAAATTGCTAGGTCATCCAAGTGGGTACTAAAAGAAATCCGATAAATTTTGGGTATACGATAAATTGAACAAATCTAAGGGCTGTCAATTCGACTAAATACCTAGGAACTACAATTACGAGCAACATAAATTGGAAAGACCACATAAATAATATTGTGGGGAAGGCGAAACAAAGACTGCGCTTTGTTGGCAGAACACTTAATAGATGCGACAAACCCACTAAAGAGACAGCCTACGTTACATTTGTCCGTCCTCTGCTGGAATATTGCTGCGCGGTATGGGATCCGTACCATGTAGGATTGACGGAGGACATCGAAAGAGTGCAAGGAAGGGCAGCTCGTTTCACGTTATCGCGTAATAGGGGTGAGAGCGTCACTGATATGATACGCGAGTTGTGGTGGCAGTCACCGAAACAGAGGCGGTTTTCTTTGCGGCGAGATCTATTTGCGAAATTTCAATCACCAACTTTATCTTCCGAATGCAAAAATATTTTGTTGACACCCACCTATGTAGGTAGAAATGATCATCATAATAAAATAAGTGAAGTCAGACCTCGAACGGAAAGATTTAGGTGTTCCTTTTTCCCAGGCGCCATTCGAGAGTGGAATGGTAGAGAAGTAGTATGCAAATGGTTCGATGAACCCTCTGCCAGGCGCTTAAGTGTGAATTGCAGAGCAACCTACAGGTGTAGATGTAGATGTAGGACACCACAGTCATCATTAGACACCTTCTCCATGTCGCAGGGCGCTGGAAGCCGGACTTAATTATTTTCTGCTAGCCTCGGTACAAGCCATTCCTATCGAGATATCTACTTACAGCTGCACATGGGCCATTAATGAGTAATTGGGTCGAGACTTAGTGTCAGAGGAGTATTCTGAATGTATACAATAGAGGGGACTTCTATAGATTCTTGCCCTGAGTTCTTAATCATCCTCACCGAGTTCCGTACTCTGTACCATTTACAGCCAACAGGCCAGCGATAGTCGTAGATCTGCTGGCAGCCCACATTATCTTCCACTCAGAAAATAGTCTACGGAGGTAAGACCCCTGTTTACGTAGCTAGATGCCCTACACACTCCCTCTCGGGACACGACACACTGAATACACTGAAGCCGAATGCAAGTCCAGTATCATAATGGGATTTACTAAACGTTCTGTTTTCTCTGTGTCCCTCGCTCCAGTGTGTGTGTGTGTGTGTGTGTGTGTGTGTGTGTGTGTGAGAGAGAGAGAGAGAGAGAGAGAGAGAGAGAGAGAGAAAGAGAGAGAGAGAGAGAGACAGAGAGAGAATACGTTATTCCGTAAGTTCGTAAGCTATTGAGTGAGGATCAAACGCAGTACAGGTGCTGTGTTTCTCCTTCACGATCTTCGTTCAAACGGAATCAGTTGAAAGAAGCTATCTTAACATATGAAGCAGTCAGCAGACCGTGTTTACATTTGCTCTTTTTTAATTGCAGACCCATGAATACCTTTCAATTCAATAGGGATAAGAAGAGCACGGTGTGGTGAATTCAGCGGCTTAGCAATGAAAAGTAGGGGCTAAGAAAGAGAAAAAAGGAACCCATAGCTCCAGGCCTGACACAACCTATGAAAGACTCGTCCGACACGATGCTTCTCCCGCTCGGTACGCTGCCCACTTTCAATGGATGACTAACGACGTGGCACGGCGTGACGATGGAAGCCTTTCATATGCAGCGCCCGCAAAGTAAATGGCCAAGGGTGGAGGGCTCTTAAAATGGGCTCGTCAGCAGATTATTAATTACGAGCATTAGGAGACTGTTGATGTAGTATTTACAATGGAATTCCTTTATAGAATAGACAGATCACAACGTAAATGAATCTATAGTTAATGGGTGGCCTACATACATAGTCCAATTAAGTAGCGTTATGTAACAGATTGCATCCCGAAACTTCCTGGCAGATTAAAGCTGTGTGCCCGACCGAGACTCGAACTTGGGAGTTTGCCTTTCGCGGGCAAGTGCTCTACCATCTGAGCTACCGAAGCACGACTCACGCCCGGTACTCACAGCTTTACTTCTGCCAGTATCTCGTCTCCTACCATTCTGGAAACATCCCCCAGGCTGTGGCTAAGCCATGTCTCCGCTATATCCTTTCTTTCAGGAGTGCTAGTTCTGCAAGGTTCGCAGGAGAGCTTCTGTAAAGTTTGGAAGGTAGGAGACAAGATACTGACAGAAGTAAAGCTGTGAGTACCGGCCGTGAGTCGTGCTTCGGTAGCTCAGATGGTACAGCACTTGCCCGCGAAAGGCAAAGGTCCCGAGTTCGAGTCTCGGTCGGGCACACAGTTTTAATCTGCCAGGAAGTTTCATATCAGCGCACACTTCGCTGCAGAGTGAAAATTTCATTCTGGAGATTGCATCCTGCCTATCACTCTTGGCTACATGGTTACAAAAAAGAATCCTCGGAAGGTTATGTTTTTTACAAGAGCATTAGCCAAAGCATTAACTAAATTTTATCAGAATGTGTGATTGAGAGATTATATTCGCTCTGAAGAGTTGACAGTCACTAAAACAGTGGTTTGAGTTCTTTTCCTGATACGACTTCAGTTACTGAGATCTGTGATGAGTTCTGTAACTCTAACAATAGTACACTGATGTGAAGTTTCGTTATCTTTCCGTGGAAATGATAACTTATGTGGCGTCTTTGTGGAATTAACTCTGGACTGAGCAGTACAAATCAGCGAGAATTCAAAAATTGGTACGGTATATTAGACGCAACACTGTAAGGTTTCTACCAACATTCTGTTCCCCCTCTTTCCTCGTGCTACCATTTCAGCCTGGATCTGTCTGGAAAGAGACCCTTACAACGGTCAGTTGTTCTTGTGACATCAGTTTCTCAATCAAATAAGACCAGTGGTAACGCACTGGATTTTCATTTAAGACAACGGTCGAGCGAACTGTCATTGCAAAATATGAACAATTTAAGTAGCGCGCCGGAGCTTGTAATTTGATTTCAGGCGTGGTCTCCTATGCTTCTCATTGTCGCCAGCACAGATATGAGGCACTCAGCGAGTGTCGGGAACCACACGAGCGACTAGTGGTATATAATGTAGATCGCTTTTGGCAGAAAGTGGTAATATTCCTACTAATGCTTTTTTGCGATGTGGTTTGAACGTTGGGTAGATTTGGACAAAATTATCTTCACAGAAATGTACAACATTCTCCGACAAATGGAAAGTGTTGTTGCTCACAGTATTTATGCTATATTAACACGAATTACTATCAAGATATTTGTGACTGCATAACTGATAAATTTCAGTAATACTTCGAAACTGGACTGTGCATCTTTTCTATAATAGTGTTGCTTATACAATGAGGTGACAAAAGTCATGGAAAGCTTGCAATATCTGTCGGACCCCCTTTTACCCAGCCTAGTGGGGCAACTCAAAGTCGCCTGTAGAAACAAACTGTCATGCAGCCGAGCATAACTGCGAAAGTGTTGCTAGCGCAGGATTTTGTGCCCGCACTGACCTCTAGATCATGTCCCATGAATGTCCGATGGGATTAATGCCGGACGATCTGGGTGGCGAAATCGTTCGCTGCAACTGTTCAGAATGTTCTTCTAACCCATCGCGAACAGTTATGATCCGGTGACTTGGCGCACTGTCATCCACAAAAATTCCATCGTTATTTGTGAACATAACCATTTCGAGTCAATAATCGGTTCAAATGGATCCGAGGACCCAACGCATTCCATGTAAACGCAAGCCACACCATTATCGATCCACCACCAGCTTCCACAGTATATTGTTAACAAATTCGGTCCACTGCTTCGTGCAGTCTGCACCCCACGCGAACCCTACCATAGGATCCTACCAATTGGTAGCGGGATTTATTTGTCCGGGTCACGGTTTTCACCTCGTCTAGGCTCCAACCAATAACCGATATGGTAGCGAACCCAAGCAATCGCGTCGGTCGTCGGCTACCATAGCTCATTAACGACAAATTTCGCAACACTGTCCTACTACATACGTTCGTCGTACGTGCCACAATGATTGTTGCGGTTATTTCACGCAGTGTTACGTGTCTGTTAACGCTGACATTTCTATGCAAAAACCGTTGCCCTCGGTCGTTAAGTGAAATCTGTCGGGCGCTGCGTTGTGCGAGGTAAGAGACAGTGACCAAAATATGGTATTCTCTGCACTGTGGATATCAGAACACCTTAAAGATTTCCAAAATGGAATGCGCCAAACGTCTAGGTCGAACTACCATTCCGAGTTCAAAGTCTGTTAATTCGAATCGTGCAGCCCCAATCAAGTCGGACACCATTTAACATGAATCACCAGAGCTGAAATGACAGCTCTTCCAATGCATTTTCTTTTTACACATTGCACACGCGATATTAAAGCCATCTGTACATGTCCGTATCGCAACCCCATGATTATTTTTTCAGTTCAGTGTAAAAGTTATTCCAGTACTAGGCCGCAAAAATTTTCTGAACTTACTCATGAAATGATAAACAATTGAGAATTAGTTACGGTCACGCAATGTGTTGAACCGTTCTCAAATGTAGAGTGCTATTGGTTATTTTCATTGAAGGATTTTCAGAATATATTAGACTACGCTTTCGAGTTAGTGTTACATTTCTCGGAACTCTCGTCTTCTGGAACACCCTAAGTGCAAACCGCATTTTAAAAATGCATCTTTACCGATACTTCAGCACCCACTCACCTGAGTGGCGCTCCCCTGCCGCTGCAGTGCCTGAGAGCAGGCAACCGCTTCAACATCCCTTGGATTCTGCCTGACTGCACGCTCGTGCTAGAGCAGCAGCGGAGTGCTGCTGAAGGTCCGTTTCTAAACGGCGTGAGTGGTGCTGAGGGTGTTGACAAACTGAATGGTCTTAGACGGAACCTTTACAGTTTTGTTCACACACATGTGAATGTTGCACCTTATAAGTTCACGCCATGGCAGGGCGCGAAATAGGTGGACCAGAAAAGCATAAACACCCTTTTGCGTTTCTTATCACGTTCAAATCTCGTTGAGTGCCTTGGACCGGTTCCTTGTGGTTCCACCCTGATTTTCTTTTTTAACCTCTTCATCTCAGAGTAGCACTTGTAACCTACGTCCTGAAATATTTGCTGGGTACATTAAATATCTCCCTTCCTCTAGAGCTTTTACCCTCCACAGATCCCTCCAGTACTATGGGAGTGATTCTATAATATAATCCTATCATTCTGTTCCTTCTGCTTCTCAGTGTTTTCCGTATATTACTTTCCTCTTCGATTCTCCGCACAACGTCCTCACTCCTTACCTTATCAATCCACCTAATTTCCTAGATTCATCTGCAGCAACCCACGACGAATGCTTCGATTCTCTCCTGTTCCAACATTCCCACAGCCCCTGTTTCACTACTATACTTTCCAAACTTACATTCTCAAATTAAGGCCTATAGTTGGTACTAGTAGGCTTCTCTTGGCTAGGAATGACGTTTTTTTTTCAGTACTAGTCTGCTTTTGAAGTCCTCCTTGCTACGTCTGTCAGTGGTTATTTTGCTGCCTAGATAATAGAATTCCTTAACTTCTTCTACTTTATGACCGTCATTGCAAATGTTAAGTTTCTCGCTGTTCTCATTTCTGTTACTTCTCATTACTTTCGACTTCCTTTGGTTTACTGTCAATACATAATCAATACTCGTTAGTTTGTTCATTCCATGCAGCAGATCATACAATTGATCTTCGCCGGCCGCGGTGGCCGAGCGGTTCTAGGCGCTTCAGTCCGGAACCGCGCAACTGCTCCGGTCGCAGGTTCGAATCCTGCCTCGGGCATGGATGTGTATGATGTCCTTAGGTTAGTTAGGTTTAAGTAGTTCCTAGTTCTAAGGAACTGATGACCTCAGATGTTAAGTCCCATAGTGCTCAGAGCCATTTGAACAACTGTTCTTCATTTTCACTCAGGATAGCAGTGTCATGAGCGAATGGTATCATTGATATCATTTCATCATTGCTTCTTTTAAATATAGATGAAACATTAGGGACGATAGACTAAATCCCTGTCTTACAACATTTTTAATCCGAGCACTACGTTCTTAGTGTTCCGCTCTTGTAATTCCGTCCTGGCTCTTGTACATATTGTATATTACCCGTGTCTCCCTATAGCCTACCCCTATTTTCCTCAAACATCCAGTATTATGTGGCACTGTCGAACGCTTTTTCAAGGTCGACAAATACTATGAACATGCCTTGATTGCCGGCCGAAGTGGCCGTGCGGTTAAAGGCGCTGCAGTCTGGAACCGCAAGACCGCTACGGTCGCAGGTTCGAATCCTGCCTCGGGCATGGATGTTTGTGATGTCCTTAGGTTAGTTAGGTTTAACTAGTTCTAAGTTCTAGGGGACTAATGACCTCAACAGTTGAGTCCCATAGTGCTCAGAACCATTTGAACCATGCCTTGATTTTTGTTTGTCTTGTTTCTATCAACCGCAACGTCAGAATTATCTCTCTGGTGCCTTCACTTTTCTAAAGCCAAACTGATCGTCATCCAACACATCCTCAAATTTCTTTCTGAAACAAAACTGATTATTGTCCCTTGGAAGAATGCAGACCACGTTCAATGCGGTTGCGGCCCCGCGATGGCCCCTCAGAAGTGTTGAGTAAAGCAGGAATGTCAACAGTGTCGCAAATCGTCGAGAACTTCGTCTTGTCTCCCACCGTGCTGCCAATAGGCTTTTTCGGCCGCTAAGTGCGTAAGAATCAATGCCCAAAGGGAAAGGATGATTTTCACGCTGTTCTTTATGCCATCCCCTGCGGCCTTTTCTTGTTGATTCTGAATGGCAATGTGTCTGAAATGTTTTCTTCGGAAACCTGTAAGAAAATTGCGGAATTTCAACTCTGGTCTTTGCAGTTCTGTCCTCCAGTGCACAGGCATAAAAAAAGGTGAAATGTGGATAAGAGGAAGTGAGGAACTGTGATGACCTTTGCAACATATGAGACCTCCACGTTGGGGTTGGGCATAATTAACGTGAAATTTGATGCCAGTGTGACTTCTTAACGTATCTTGCATCGCCTATGAAGTCCTGAGCTGTGGCCTCTTTTTCGCACTTTCCGATACTGCTGTTTGAAACGTCGTCGAACCGAGGGTGGCGTCGCAGGGCGCTACACTTTTGTGCCGTTAGAAAGGGAGGTCGCCACGCACCGTTCAACCAATTTTCAAATTTCTGCACTGTACAGGTAGGCAATACTATATCTTCGAGGGTTGTCCAGAAAGTAAGTTCCGATAGGTCGTGAAATGGAAACTACAATCAAAACCAGAAACGTTTTATTTGCAACAGTTAGGTACACTTTCCACCCACTTCTCTGCGTAGTCGTCGCTCCAACTTCGAGTGTTGTCGTAGTGTTGTATCAACTTTCCAATATCCTCGTCATAGATAGCAGCCGCTTGTGCTTTCGGCCAGTTATCTGCACTGGTCTGCAACTCGTAGTCTGTGGAAGAATTTTGTCTTCATAGCCAGCGGTTCTTGTGAGCTGAGATGAGACTCAGGGGGAGCCAATTACGGACTGTATTGTGGGTGATCAAACGCTTCTCATCGGAAACGCTGCAGGAGCTTCTTCATTGCCCCCGCAGTGCGCGGCCGAGAATTGCCGTGAAGAAGGAACTGCTCGACAGTGGTGTTATGTGGGCTGCATGACACAGGCGAAATCTCTAACCTGGCCCTCATACTTGGCGGGAGACGCTATTCCCTACGCATTTTTAGGTGCTCACTGTTCGCTCAAAACTGTAAAGAGCGACGTGACACGATCGATTGGCATACTAGAGACACTGCCCAACACATCTATGCAAAGCTTTACCGGATTTTCCCAGTGGTTTCCATTTCGTGACCGATCGGTACTTTCTGGACAACCCTCGTGTATCTACAACTACATGGATACTCTGCAAATCACACTCAAGTGCCTGACAGAGTATTCATTCAACCACCTTCGCAATAATTCTCTATTAATACACTCTCGTAAAGCGTGCGGAAAGAACAGACACCTGTAGCTCTCCTTATGATGACCATTACTCCCTATCTAGGGTGGCGTCAACAAATTATTTTCCCATTCAGAGGGGAAAGTTGGTGAGAAGATCCCGCTGCAACGAAGTTTCAAAAAAGTGAAAGGTGGGGTCTACATCTCTGTAACGTTATCTGTTTTCTTTCCTATTCCATTCGCCCACTGAGCAACCGAAAAATAATTTATGCTTCTGTACACCCCCTAACTTCTCTTATCTTAATCTCATGATCTCATCACAAGACTTACCTTGGTGGCAGTATAAGATACCAACATTTTTTGAATACAGATTCTCAAAATTTACCCAACATACGTCCGCAAGTCTTGTCTTGTCTTTATTCCAAGGATACATCAAACTTTCGTTAACATTTTCGTAGGGGTCATACTGGCCTACTATAATAATCCCAGCAGACTGTCTCTGAATTCTTTCGGCCTCTGTTTCCACACGTACTTGATCAGGCCTGCAAATACTGGAACAGTACCCTAGCACTGGTCACACATACATCTTGTATGTACTCTCCTTTACTGGTGCACTGCACTTACCCAGAACCAAACAAAGTATTAGCTTTAATCTGTACTCGAAAATTTTATTTTCCCCACTCGTTACCGATTTCGGCACCAAGTGCCATCATCAGGCCATCATATATTGAAATAAGAAATTGCGTAGTGACAGTAATAATTTAAGGAACTGTTAACAGTTGAAACGTCCCATTTTTAACAAATTATACACGACTGTGCTTATCCTGACACACAATATTTTGTTAGCGCAACGCAATCTGACTTTCAAGATTCCCCACAAAAGAATGGCCCTGACTAACATTAAACTATACCTTTCACAAATCACTTACCTCACAAAAATCTTCGCTGCTCAAGCTACTGCAATACAGCGAGCGCCACTACTGCCAGCTAAATAAAAGATTCAAACTATGGAAGGCACTAACTACTGATAGGGATAGTTAGCAAATGAAAGATATTAATAGAGAACAAACAATGTATTTACCTTGACATCATCATATATAAATATACCAGTTCATGACAAATTTCAAAACTCCGCCATCTCTCTCCCCACATCCACCACTGCTGGCGGCTCACCTCCAACTGCGCAACGCTACGCGCTGTTCACAGCCAGCTGCCTAACACTACAATGGCGAGTATTACAACAATGCAAAGCAGCCACAGACTGCACACAGCACAGCCAGTGATTTTCCTATTGAGCGCTACGTAACGTTGCCAATAAGAAAACATAAACAGCCTACTTACATAGAGAAAACATAAACAGCCTACTTACATAGCCCCCATGCTCCCCACAAAAAATTTTACAAATTTTTTTTGGGCAGTGGCCAATAATGATTTGATAAAATTTTTCATAATTACAATAACAAAGAAATCAAATGCACACACTTATTGATACAATGTTGGTCAAAAGCTAAAATTTTCTCACAGTCCATAAAGACAGTCCTCATCATTCGTCACAGTAAAATTGCAGTGTTTTTCTCAAAGTCTGAGCAGTAAAAGAAAATGCACACAGAAGTAGTGGATTTCCATGCTGTCTTGAAGAAGTAGTGTTGTCCTTCCAATGGAAAGACAGTGCTGACTCTTGACATGCATACAGGTAATGGGCCACAACAGAGCAAACCCACAGCAGAGTCAGTCGAAATTTTGAAGAGTATTGGTAGGTAGGTCATCACAGAGCAGACCCACTGAAGTCCTGGTAGAGATTACGGTATTGGTGGGCCACCAGAGGTGCAGACCCACTGCAGTCCTTGTAGAAATAATGGTATTGATGGATCATCAAAGATGTAGACCCACTGTAGTAGAGATAGCCAGCAGCCATCTGTTGTGACTGTGCAGGTGCACAATCGCCATTGAAGAGTCTTGCGGATAATATAGCAAATCCATAAACCACCACTTGTGCACTCACAAAGTTTTTGGAATTGTCCTTAGAACCAGCAATGCTGTTATCCAGTCCCTTGCTGAATCATTAACACACATGCAAACACTATCAGTCCCTACGTCTCACATATTGTCCATATACTATGACCAACGGAAATGTGTGAAGTGAAATGAATGCTTACAAGTTACTTAGTTTGATAAACTGGTGTCAATTACAATTTTATAACATGAGAATACAATAACAAAGGTACAGAATACATCATTAAAGAACATAACAATACAGATAACATTTGTAGTAAAACAGGCTTTACAAAAGAATAGAAATAGACATATACATCAATGTCACAGGAATTATGACATAAGTAAATATATAAAAGATCAGAATAACTTTTGAAACATCAACTTCAAACATGAGCATTAAAACAAAACAGAATAAATAATGTCTAAACATCTTTACAAAGAAAATAACATATTATAAATGCAAATTATGTTTGAGGATAACAGTATTCCTCATCATAGTGAATGTAGCTTAGTATTAGAAAAATTCTACAACATAAGTCTTATCAGATAAACATATAAATACAGGAAAAACATAAATACCCAAGGGTACACAAACATATAGCGGAATAATACAAGGAAAGGACAGGGTTTGTTTTGCTGCAGTGTTTTGCGAACAAAACTTTCTTTACTTCTTGGAGATCTCCCTTCATTCATCATTATTCCCAAAAGGTCCTATCTATACCTCCTTCCCGTACTTTTCTCATATAGCCTCTCAGTGCATTTCTTCAAATTCATCGCAACTCATTCTCTTATAGGCTACCCCCTCTTAAGCTAACTTAAATCTACTGAGCTCAGATGCTAAACTAAGGGATGAGGCAATGCAGCAGCACATAAAACAATTAATATAAACAGCAATGGAAAAAAACGCAGATTTGCAAAGCAAGCAGCATTAAGAGATTAGCAAAGCAATTGTAATATTACAACTAATCTAAGGCAATGTGCAGCAAACAATAAAAATAAATCATTAGTAAAACTGGCTTAACAGAATAATACAAAGTCAAATTCAATAACACTATGCCTGGCAAACAGCAGCAACTTATACCTAAACATGACATAGCTCAAGCAGAAAAAATATTACACTAAAATGGCCATGTCTAATACCTATGTCACATCTTAACACTAGAGTGATGCATCACGTGAACTTACACTAGCAGATAAGTTACCAAATCGTAAAGAAATTATTTATGCAATTCCTGTGAAAGGAAATGTATATTTATGTGCCCTCGTTTTCTTGGAAGTAGATCATAAATTTCGTAATTGACTGGATCTGTAGGCATAAAATAACTATATTAGTACATACATTAAATTTTATTTTAACCAATGCTGCAGTGCAGCTAGAAACTTAATATTAAACAAAATGTGTAAATAAATACATAAAGCAAGCCATATGGCATTTTTCTCAACTAGCAGGACAATAGTCGTGAAATGTTTCTCATCGTTTCATTAGGCATTTCAGTAAATATCATAAATTACGACCTCCACAGTATGCTTTCAACAAGGAAATGTCAATAGCGAGGACAATGGCCTCCCCTTTCTTTTTTTCTACCTGTGACGCTGAAAGGCTAATGGCTTTTTTTTCGGGAAGCTGTCGCCCAGGTGGGTGCCCGCGATGCATTATGTGCAGGTGGTCACTTAACTTTCTTACGGAAATATTTACGACAGCAGTTTTCGCTACCGTGACAGTCTCACATAAAAATATTTCACAGGTCAAGAATTAGCGTTGCAAATCTGTAGGAAGAAAATCCTATAAATATAAGTGTCCAAATAAAATATTCGTCAGCATTGTGATACAGTCACGCATTTACGCACATTTCATAACTCTTAAAGTACAATTCTTGGTTTCCAACAACCTTTTCCACAAATCAGAGTCCCTAAACACTACTCACTATTCCTTACTTCATTATACATGTACATATTCGTCGACACTTCTTCAATATTTCATCATGAGAAATATGTAGCATAATAAACATTCCTCAACAACATAATACACATCGTCGTCGTAATAATAACATCATAACACCTCAGTCAAATCTCAAAAACGTCGTAGCTTTCTGCAATAATTTCAAACCCTAAAAAAATATTCTCTGCTCATTTCAATAATGTCATCTACCTCAAACGTACTTTAAAATCATGCTCCCTTACCAAATATATCATTCAAAGCTCTCATAGTATCACAATGGTTCCGAAAAAATATGAGCATTTCACAAAGTACAGACAAAATACAATTTCATAAGTGTGAAGTTATCCAACTGTGTAATTGCGTAAACATCTGTCACTGATGTAATAAAAAAAAGTTTAGATAGCTGTGTAATTTGTGTGTTAGAGAAATATGGTACCGATGTGTAAAGTTGTATAAGCAAATACCATATTAGCTAGGGTTCCTTGTGGTTGCCACACACATGGTACACAAAGTAGGCGTATACCCCCCTGAGGATTAATGTAATTATACCCTCAGGTGTTACAGATTACAGCAATGGAATGAAATGTATCACGGAAAACTTTCTTTGTAATTCAAAAATCTTTAAAAATAAATGTTTTAAGTACAACATTAATCACTGAAATGCGTGTCCTGTAGCGCTAAATGTGCATCTTGTTGTAAGATAATCTCTGTGGAAGTGTCGTAGTTATCGTCCTCCAAAAGCTAAGTTCTGCAGAAGCCAATGTACTTACCTAATGATAAACAAAAGTGAAATGCTTTGCGTATAGATATCTTAGTTATTACGCTTATTGTTGTGATGAAGAAATTACTGTGCTGTAATGTATTGTTGTGCTACAGAAAAGGCTGTCTCATTGTAGCTATACCACAAAAGTTACTATTAAAACATGTTTTACTTTCCAGAATAATTCAGAAAAACTGTGCAGATATAAAACAGATACACCGCAAAACCAACATTGTAAATTGTCACTCATTAGTAGCGTCGTGATAAAACCGTGTAGTTGTCACATAAACTAACCACTGTGTCGTCTGGTATCTCACAGAAAGTACTTTAAACCCAGAATGTATTTTCAAGTAAACCAAAATGTTGCATTAAAATCTCATTAGCAGTACCAGTATGTGTCCTAAGTATGTAAGCCTGATAGTCGTTACGTAATCGTGCAACTAACAAGCAAGAATGTACAAATACAACACTGTGTCGTCTGTTCACTATAACAATGCATTCGTAATTTCTGTTTAAAAATGTTCCCTAGGTTCTAGACTGGATATTTAACTTCAAACATTGTTGCATGTTAACAGTTTCTTAAGTCTGACAAAGCATACTAGTAGTGTCAATTGAAAAGTTTTATGGCAAAGAAAAAGTTAAAAAGCAGATTATCTTTCAATAATCAGTTTTACATGTGAAATGTGGTACAATCTTTTACTCTTCAAAGTACTCAGAATTTCAGCTTGAACGCAATTATCATGCAGTATACGTCGGTAAAGAATACTGGAATTTTTCACAAGGTTAGCGGCTATGTTATTTTTCTCTGAGCCAGCCGGCGCACGTGGGTGCCTGCGGCGCGAGTCATTGTCTGTCTCTTTGTTGGCGTGCATTGTTATTGGGATTAGGAGACCTAACTTCTACAAATTCGCCTTGCCGAGAGGGCACAGCTCTGTTAGAATCCCGCCAGTTCTGATGAAATTCACGTCTGTCGTTTTGTCGGTAGTTTACATAGTTTTTTGTTTGTCGGTCATGTGGTGGAGAATTTCCCCCTGAGTCGTAACTGCGCGCTGGACCGTTGCGTCTAAAGTTATTCTGTCTCCCGTAATAATAATTATTTTGGTTCCCATTTTGTCTGTTTCTCTGATTGTCTCTGTGATAGTCACTACCGCGGAGAGGTGATCTTTCCCTGTAATTATTACTACTCTGCCAACGGTTGTCGTACGGGTGGTGTCTGTTTTGGTCACGATATGTGTTGTGAGAATAGCCTTGTCGTGTCCAGTTATTATTTCTTTCATCGCGGAATTGCGACGGATGTGATCTGTAATTGTTGTGCTCCTGCGTTCCGCGATTGTCAGTGTCAATTTCCAGTTCTTGTAACAGTCCCTGAAAAGCTTCAATGTCGTCTTTGCAACGTCCTGCCAAAATAATATGTCATAAATGTTCAGGTAATTTGATTAAGCAAATGCGGATGAGTTCTGAGGGGCTGTATGGGTTTGAAAGATACTGATTCTTATGCAACATGTCTTCAAAATATTTGACAAGACTGGAAAATTAAGATTGTTCAAAGTGTTTCATCATCATGATGCTATGTTTTACTCGGTCTTGTGTAGCTTGAGACCAATATGCTGAGAGGAAGGCATGGTAAAATTCTCCTTCACTGTGACAATCGTGAGTGACCGATCGCATTCTTACAGCTGGTTCATTCTCTAAGTAGCCACACATAAATTCTAATCTGTGTTCTAACGACCAGTTGGGAGGAAAACAATGAGAGAATTGATGGAGCCATGCTTGTGGATGAATGTCGTTGCCAGAATTCTTAAATGTTTTGAATTTACGGGTAGTAATGAACAGCTTATAGTCAAAAGCATCATGTCGGCGAGTCGCATGTCGGTCATTGTTACGTCGTGTCGGCTGTTCAATCTCAAAATTCGGTGCACATTGCCAATTTCTTTCATAATTTCTGAAATGCGCCGTGTTATTATTTTGTGGCTGTTCCGTATTTCTATGTCCCTCTTCCCGTATTGAGACGCGAGTGTCCTCTGAAATACGTAATTCTTGTACTACTTGTGCCAACTGATCTTGCACTTCTCGGATTTCTCTTTTGTACTGTGTATTGATTTGATATTGATTTTGTTTGAATTTTCTAATTTCTACATACTCTTCAGTGTCAGTGAAGGCTACAGGTGTTGTGTTATTCAGATCATCATCTACCTTTGTAGATAAGTTAGTGAACTGATCTGAAAGTTCGGCTACTTTATCCGATAGTGAAATTATTTCCTCTGTATGTTTTTCTGAACCAAGTTTCAGAGTATCTACTGTGTCCTTTAAGTTTTCCTGAGTTTTTGCAAGTTGCGTAACCGAATCGGTAGATGCAACTGAGTCAATTTTAGCTTGCAAGGTGTCGTGATTTTCATGAACAATGGTTTGCAGTTCTTTTATGGCTGTTTCGTGATTCTGTAATACATTTTCATGCCGCGAAAAAATGGGTTGAAAATGCTCACAAATTTGTGTTTTTACGTCATTACAGACTTTTTGACATTTCGATTCCATGTTATGTAACTCACTAGTTAAATCTTCACGTGTTTGTTCAAGTGTGGTGTCTAACTTTTGAAGATTTTGTCCCATTGCGTCTAACTGTTGCTGTGTTTGTCTCTGGTGTTGTTCCATTGTGTCTAACTTTTGAAGCTTTTGCTGTGTTTGTCTCTGATTTTGTTCCATTGTGTCTAACTTTTGAAGATTTTGTCCCATTTGTTGCATTAATTGTAATAACAATGCATTAGTGTCTGGAATCTGTTCCTCTGTGCTTTTCGGCAGTGAATTTGCACCGGCAACATTCACATTTTGACAAGCGGAAAATGTGTCTTGACTCATTTGAGAAAACGGTGAGGACGCAAAACCTGAATCTACAGTATTTGCAAAATTGTGTCCTGTCATTTCGGATTCCTGAGGCGACCTGTTGCCGACCGATCGATCGATAATGCTTCCCTCTTCACTAATTGTTTCACTGTCCACGCCATTGTTTGCCGCCCGCTCTATTTCCCTATGCACAATTACCAAATTACTACTTTGAACATCAGTTAATTCATTACTCGGTGGCGCTAACATACTGCTTTCATTTTCGCTGTCATTTCTCAGTTTACTTTGGAGCCTAGTATTACGTTTTTCACACGGCATTATTGTCACAGTATTTCACACGACAACACAGAAAAACACAATTTGAAGATCAAAAATAAGAGAACACATTAACATAGCACTGAAAATAATATCTAGTCAATTCCAGCAGCGAAATACTTGCTGCAAATCTACATGCATGTCACAACTGTTTTACTGTGCAACAATGAAAAACTACAACTACAAAGGAAATTCTCTCTATAATTACGCGCTAGCAATAAACAAAATCTACACTAATTACACAAACTACAAGAAAAAATCAGAAGATTCCAGTGAGGTATCCTCGGCTAAGGGTCGACATATGAAACGTCCCCTTTTTAACAAATTATACACGACTGTGCTTATCCTGACACACAATATTTTGTCAGCGCAACGCAATCTGACTTTCAAGATTCCCTACAAAAGAATGGCCCTGACTAACATTAAACTATACCTTTCACAAATCACTTACCTCACAAAAATCTTCGCTGCTCAAGCTACTGCAATACAGCGACCGTCACTACTGCCAGCTAAATAAAAGATTCAAGCTATGGAAGGCACTAACTACTGATAGGGATAGTTAGCAAATGAAAGATATTAATAGAGAACAAACAATGTATTTACCTTGACATCATCATATATAAATATACCAGTTCATGACAAATTTCAAAACTCCGCCATCTCTCTCCCCACATCCACCACTGCTGGCGGCTCACCTCCAACTGCGCAACGCTACGCGCTGTTCACAGCCAGCTGCCTAACACTACAATGGCGAGTATTACAACAATGCAAAGCAGCCACAGACTGCACACAGCACAGCCAATGATTTTCCTATTGAGCGCTACGTAACGTTGCCAATAAGAAAACATAAACAGCCTACTTACATAGAGAAAACATAAACAGCCTACTTACACAGTTTTTCTCTGTAATAGCAGTTGCATGGTACAGAGTGCAACCTTAAAATATAGGCAACCCCTGGCCCCTGGCGTGCAGTCGTCACGCTCGCTTTTTAAGTAAGTGTGCAACACACTAAAAGTTAAGGTCAATACCATGCTGTAAAGTCATGCTAATCGCGACCAGCACCAAGAAAAAGCCACGAATGTTTGCAAGTAAAAAATGATGAAAAACGCTTGTCTCGAGTTTTATCAGGAACAGCCCATCGTTGCCTCCATGACTGATAACCTCCGAAGTTAAGTCGCATAGTGCTCAGAGCCATTTTTCTGTTGCCTCCATAAGAGCCGTAAGGTGCACCGTAGACCACATCTAACCCAGAAAGCACCAACCGATATACTCCATTTGCGTAAGGTGGGGGAAGTGTGTAATTTTTAAATTTTGAGCTGTTCTGTAGTTTAATTACTGTATGACGATCCTTATATTGGGTATAAAAATCGTCCCTAACCCATGGGCTATCCAAAACACTCGACACTACCTTTCTACGACCAACAGAATCCGAGGTATGAGCCCTAGATAAACCCCGTTTTTATGAGCGGCGTTTTGGAACTTGTTGGTATTGCATGCTATTGCTTGCATGCCTATAACACATGATCTAACAAACGAACATCTAGGTATTTATGTAATCTATAGACTTTACACTCTCCGGCGAGATGTCTTGTTGTATAGCACTGCATGATATTGCGGAGCATACTTCTTAGATGTGCGTAGGGTTTTGTATCACGCCTGGAAGTTGACGCGTGGGTCTGATCCTGAAAACTGAAAGCGTGGCCGAATGAAGGAAGTGAATCGGAGCAGGGAAAGGTAATACACGTCGGTACGGCAATATGAATTTAAATCACCTTTACTCTAGCAAGAAGAATACATAACTCTGCAATGTGTTGCGAAGTGTCCCGGCCGTCTGCTCTTGCTCAAATGGGGAGAATCTGGAGCGGAGCTCGTAGAGCTCTCCCGCTCCGGCTAGAGTGCGCTGTCGTCGGTGTCAACGTAGCAGAGCGCACCTACGTCGTGGCATCGTAGCTATCGATACCACATGGGGTCTGTGCTAGTCCACAACCAAAAATTGTGGATCTGTGTGCAATATGCACATGTCATGTTGGGTTCCAATTATGTTCAGTACTGGCCATGTTTTGCGAGATCGGTTGTACTCCGGCGCTTTTTTGAGTCATGTATGGTAAACTATAATGTTGTTGTCCAGACCAATCATGAGTCCACAAGTTAATAAAATTAAACTCATCATACACAGCGATCGTTATTGTTTTGTGGTGATCGTCTAGGACAGAGTCGGTTGTGGTTTACATGATCGATATGATTATGGATTGATAGATTTTTAACATCCACGATTTTTTGGACTCGTTCGTGAAAACATATGAGGGCCGTAATGTTTGATGTGGGGTAGTAAATCTTCCCATTGCGTAATACTTGGGTTTGACAACACCACTAATCATTTTATGGTGTTATTAAACTCCACATTTACATTTAGTGTATGTGGACTTCTTAGCGGAACTGGGGCACAGTAATCAGCGGTAGAACAGAAAATATTCGGAACAGAAGAACATAGGATGGATGCTGATGCTCTCCAGACTGTACCACATAGATTTTGATTGTTCGTTGTTTTCAGTTTTTCGGGCGTTTTCGTCAGATGGTCTCTGAAAGAGTTCTCATGAGGGTTACCCCTAGGGACTTCAGTGTTTTATTGTTTGTAAGTATAGTATTGTCAAAGTGGACAATATATGATCAAAAGTATCCGGACACCTTATACTGGGAAGGAAGGCATTCACCCTCAGCCTTTATGATTGTTTGAGCTCTCCTGGAGTCATTTTCAGTGAAATTTCTGTATGTTTGTGAAGTAAGAGAAGCCAATTCTTCCTCAGGAGCCGAAATCAGAGGAGGTTGTGATGCTTAAGTCTGGGTCTACAGCGCAGTTGACGTCCCAGCTCATCGCATAGCTCTTCCACTGCGTTCAGGGAGACTCCGAACAAGCCAGTCCATTTCATAAATATTATTGTCCACAAACCATTGCGTCGCAGCTGGTACTTCATGACAAGGTGCACTGACACGATTAAACAATAATCATCTCCGAACTGTTCCTCTACTGAAGACAGCACACAAAGCTGTAAAATATGGTAATATTCTTCCGAATTTAGCATTTTGCTTAAGCACAATAGGGTGTCCACAGACTAACGACGAAAACCAGCCGCACGTTGTAAAGGCACATACATACTTCACTATTGTCGCTAAAGACGATGGCAAAAGCGTCACGCAGGCGTTAACACACCCAAATCCTTAATTCGTATTGTCACAGGATATGGAGTGATTCATCACTCAAAATCACACATTTGCAGTTACCCACTGTCTAGGGGCTCGCTCCTAACATCAGATCATGCCTCATTTAACATTGACTACAGAAATGTATAGTTCATGAGGAAATTCTCAACAACTGTGCTCTGTTATTTAACACCTTATGCACAGTCATTATGTTAGCTCGAGGGGAGCGGGTGCGGCGGGGGGGACGGGGGGGGGGGGGGGGGTCTGGTAGTAACAATTTGCAAACCACGAGTAATTGGAGTAATTGCTTCTGCTGATTTTATACGATTATTCTTACAACCAGTCTTCGCAGTGCTCAAGAGTTTCTGCCCGCAAGTACTTGTTGGCCTGGTCTTGATTTAGTTGTAGTCGCTAAATCCCGTTCCCACTTGACAATCACATCACTGACAGTCGACTCGTGTAGCTGTAGAAGGGGTGAAATGTCCCTGATGGCTTCATTACTAGCTAACACCCAGTCAACAGTCCACGTTCAAACCTACTGATCCCTTCTCCTGTTACAGGTTCTTTACTGACAGCACTATATTCCCGCACCTCGTGACGTGTAGTGGTCTATTTCGCCTTACACAGGCGTATACGGATACTTTTGATAAGATTGCCTTTTGTTGGCTGTTCTTCGGCCTGTTTATTATTTAGGGTGAAGCAGGGACACTACATTTTGGTGGCGTTCGCTTGGAATCTCCATTTGTGAAGGTAAGTTCCAACTAAATCTAGGTGTTCCCTAAAAATTTGTATAAAGGTTCAATTGAGCCACACCTTATTACAAGTACCCCGTCATCAGCGTAACCGCATCTTGTTTATTTTGCTTTTGACATGACTGTAATGTCTGTAACGTGCAACCTGAAGAGAACTGGAGAAGGAACTGATCCCTGCGGCACAACATTCCTTTGTTTTTCGTGGAAAGCTTATCTCAGATTTGCTGTATCGTAACCCACTGATAAGTCAGTGACTGTAGCTGCAGTTTTAAGTTTTTCTTCGAAACGCTACCTCGAGGTAGCCGTTGCGTGACGGAACTTTATCTGCGCCGCTTCGTTCCAGCTGGAAACAATGGCCTCACACCAGATAAACCGACACACGGGAGATTCTGTGCAGCGATACATTCGCGCAACGCCAGGACAGACTTTCTGGCCGTGAAGATAGCGAGAACCGACACGTTATCTGCGGCAGCAGAGTGTCGCGGCCGATCAAGGAGCGAGGTGGTAGGTGGGTGGTTGGCCGCCCCGTCCGCTGTGTACGGGCGCGCTGATAACCCGCCACCGGCCCGTGCTGTGCTGTGAGCCGTTACGCTTATCTGGCCCGGCCGTATCGGCGGCTGGCCATCGTATTCGCAGCCTCCGACCTCCGCCGCTCCGCGCAGTGGCTGGCTGCGAAGGCGGAGCCACTCTTGTGCGGCCGCCGCGGCAATCAGGCGACACGATAAGGCGCCGCCGCCACCGCTTCGAGTTTCTTCGCTTCCTCCGCGTCGCCAGATCGCAGTATGCCAGTGCTGTTCAAAACTTGTAACGGAAAGTACTGAACATTACTTTTTGAACCCATGGCAGCTTAGTGTCGAGATAGTTACTACTTTGTAAGGCGCCTTCTCTTTTCTGCTTTGAGATGGGCAAGCATGTATCCCAAAACCTGCCCTTAATTGAAATACCTCTCATACATTAAGTTTTGACCCATGAACAATGTGGTAACGCTGTCTGACGTTGACTGTTAAAGAGAAATATAATTACTGAAGAATGAGGGTAGCTTACTTTGCGCAAAGTAATAATAATGGGGGCAGAGAGACACCTGATTGAATTCCATGAATGTATTAACTTCTCACGTGTAAGTAACTCAGCTTGTATTCATCTTAGTGGAAGTGAACGTGTTCGACCTAGTCTATTGGCTTAGCCCTCCTGTTTAGAGATGTGAGCATTCAGAGACACAGAGCAGTCATGTTTAGTATACAGCGATGAACTGCCAACTGCCAAAAGCTTTCATAGCCCCAACTCTTGTAGAATCAAACAAAGAAAATGGACCAGGTGTAGTGCTCTCACTTCTCTGGTGTTCCGCAAGATATTTGCGATTTTGTTTTTACAGCATGTAGCTGGAGTAAGCAAGAACAAATGCTCATTGCCCATCACGTCTTTCATCTACATCTATATCATAATCCGCAAACCACCTAATGGTGTATGGAGGAGGGAACTTCCGGTACCACCATCTGATCTCTCCAAACCTGTTCTACTCGCGAATAGTGCGCGGGAATAATGTTTGTCGGTAAGTCTCTGTATTGGCTCTAATTTCTCGAATTTTCTTCTCGCGGTCAATATGCGAGATGTATGTGGGGGGGAAGTAATAAGTTGTCTGACTGCTCCTGAAAAATACTGCCCCGAAATTTGAATAGTTAATCTCCCCGTGATGCACAATGCCTCTCTTGAAACGTCTGCCAGTGGAGTTTGATTAGCATTTCTGTCTTTCGCCAACCGTGACGAAACGCACCACTCTTCGTTGAATCTTCCCTGTCTCCTGTATCAGTCCTGCCTGACAGGGATCCTACATAGATTAACAATACTCAAGAATCGGGCGACCAAGCGCCTTATAAGCCACTTCTTTCGTGGATGAGTTACATTTCCTTAAGATTCTTCCGATGAATCTGACTCTGGTGTCTGCTTTTCCCACTATCTGTTTTATACGGTAACTCCACTTAAGATCGCTCTGGATAGCTACGCCTGGATATTTTTCGGCAGACACTGTCTCCAGCCTGTTTGTCATCAGTTGTGTAGCTGTACGGTAGTGGATTTCTTTTCCTATGTGTGCGCAATATGTTACATTTATTTACGTTCAGGGTCAACCGCCAGAGTCTGCACCACTCATCAATTCTCTGCAGGACGTTCTGCAAATTCCTAATATCTTCTGGCGTTGCTACTTTGGTATAAACAATTGCATCATCTGTGAATAGCTTTAAAGAGCATCCGACGCCTTCTACTAGATCATTTATATATACTGTGAACAGCAACGGTCCTATCACACTCCCCTATGGTACTCCGGATATTACCTTTACATCTGTCAATTTAGTTCCGTTAAGAGCGACGTGTTGAGTTCTATCTGCAAGAAAGTCTTGGATCCAATCGCAAGTCTGCTCCAACATTCCGTAAGCTCGTGTTTTTCTCATTAAACGGCAATGCGGAATGGTCAAACGCCTTACTTAAATCAGGAAACACGGCATCGACGTGAGCGCCGTCGTCCACTGCGCTGTGGATCTCATGGAGGAACACAGCGAGCTGAGTTTCGTAGGACCTCCGTTTGCGGAATCCTTTTTGATCCTTATAGAGGAGATGTCCATTTTCCAACAACTTCATAATTCTTGAGCATAAAACGTGTTCCTTAATTTCGCAAGATTGACGTCAAACTTATAGGTCTATAATTGTGTGGATCTGTCTTAAAAACGGGAATGACCTGAGCCTTTTTTTCAGTCGTCAGATACCTTTCGTTGCCCAAGCGATCTACGATTAATAACTGCTGTAAGGCGAGCAAGTTCTTGCTCATAATCTTCATAGAATCTCATCTGGCCCTGTGACACTCAGCGTCGATGGAAAGCGTCGGTTTGTTTCCCGTCACAAAGAAACGATTTTTAAAGAGAAACTTTACCTGCCCATTCGACCGAGTGGTCCCAAATTAGTCTAGTGCGATATTCGTTTTACCTATATGTATTAACAAGAAGTGTGTATCCGTGGTCTAGGGGCAGCGTCTTTGATTTCTAATCAAAATGTTCTCGGTTCCTGATTCGAATCTCACCGCTTCTTAAATATTGGTTAATAATCAGCATGGGCGGCCGAAGACTTCCGGCATAATAAGTCAGCCTCATTCTGCCAACGGCCTTGTCAAAGAAGACGAAAGAGCGAACAGACGTATAGGGCAATCTCTTGTGCTAGGGGTGGACAACTGCCTCTGAAGACGGAAGAATCAGCAGTGATCAGCGGCATGAGGATGCAGAAGGCAATGGGAACCACTGCATTAAAGACACGTAACGTGTATCCACAGGACATGTGGCCTGCAATTGAAGAAGTGTCATGATGATCTCTCCATTGACAAAAAATAATTTGCAAATTTGTGGTAAGAACTAACGCACGAAACTGCTGTCATCGATCCCTAGGCTTAAGCGCAACTTAATCTAACTTAAGCTAAGGACAGCACACACACCCATGCCCGAGGGAGGACGCGAACCTCCAACGGCCGATAGGAGGGAGGGGGGGGGGGGGCGGCAGCGCGATCCGTGACACGTGACAGGACGCCATAGATCGCACGGCTACCTGGCGCGGCCATTGGCAAAAGATTCCGGAGTAGTTCCCCATTCGGATATCCGGGAGGGAACTGCCAAGGGGGAGGTGACCATAAGAAAAAGATTTAATAATCAACGAAAGGATAACGTTCTACGAGTCGGTGAAGAGAAGTGTAAGGAAGACAAGGATTTCTGGTCAGATGAGTATAGGGTAGTATCAACAGCAGCAGAAAATAGTATAACGGGAGTAGTCTCGAATGAAAAACAGCCCACAGTTGCACTAAATTCTGTTATCAGAGGTAATGGCAGAGGATACACTTTGCCATATGTAATTTTACTTCTGTTCGAAACAGGCTTATGTCTGTTGAAGTTATTTTATTGGTCTTTACGCAGCCGCTGGGTAAGACATTTTTCATTTAGTAGTGTGTATGACTTCTGAAGAAACCATGGTCAAGGTTTAAAATAAACAGAATTTAGCGCAGCTGTGGGCTGTTTTTCATTCGAGAAAATTTCGGAACAGTTGCTGTTATCACTACCATGAATAATAATGAATAACGGGAGTAGGATTCGTTATGAATAGGAAGGTAGGTCAGAGAAAGTGTTACTGTCAATATTTCAGTTCAGTCATATAGTTGGTCTTATCAGAATCGACAGCAAACTAACACCGACGACGATAGTTCAGGTATACATGCCCACGTCACAAGCTGAAGATGAACAGATAGAGAAAGTGTATGAGGATATTAAAAGGGTAATGCAGTATGTAAAGGGTGACGAAAATCTAATAGTCATGGGCGACTGGAATGCAGTTGTAGGGGAAGGAGTAGAGGAAAAGGTTACAGGAGAATATGAGCTTGGGACAAGGAATGAAAGAGGATAAAGACTAATTGAGTTCTGTAACAAGTTTCAGCTAGTAATAGCGAATATCCTGTTCATGAATCACAAGAGGAGGAGGTATACTTTGAAAAGGTCGGGAGATACGGGAAGATTTCAATTAGATTACATCATGGTCAGACAGAGATTCCGAAATCAGATACTGGATTGTAAGGCGTACCCAGGAGCAGATATAGACTCAGATCACAATAAAGTAGTGATGAAGATAGGCTGAAGTTTAAGACATTTAGCCAGGATGAATCAATACACAAAGAAGTTGGATAAGGAAGTACTGAGGAATTACGAGATACGCTTGGAGTTCTCTAAGGCCATAGATAGAGCAATAACGAATAGCTCAGTGGGCAGTACAGTTGAAGAAGAATGGACATATCTGAAAAGGATCATCACAGAAGTCTGGAAGGAAATCATAGGTACAAAGAAGGTAACTGTGAAGAAACCATGGGTAACAGAAGAAACACTTCAGTTGATCGAAGTGCAAAAACGTTCCGTGAAACTCAGGTAAACAGAACGACAAGTTTCTGAGGAATGAAATAAATAGGAAGTGCAGGGAAGCTAAGATGCTAAGACGAAAGGCTGCATTAAAATATGAAGAAATAGAAAAAGAAATGATTGTGGGATACAAGAAAGTCAATGCAATTTCGGTGACATTAAAAGCATGGGTTGTAACATTAAGAAAGTAACAGGAATTACACTATTATCTGCAGAGGAGAGAGCGGATAGGTGGAAAGAATACACGGAAAGCCTCTATGAGGGGGAAGATTTGTATTATGTAATGGAAGGAAAAACAGTAGTCAACTTAGAAGAGATAAAAAATCCAATATTAGAATCAGAATTTAAAAGAGCTTTGGAGCACTTAAGATCAAATAAGGCAGAAGGGATGGATAACATTCCATCAGAATTTCTAAAATCATTGAGGGAAGTGGCAATAAAATGACTATTCACGTTGGTGTGTAGAATGTATGAGTCTGTCGACATACCATGTGATTTTTGGAAAAGCATCATCCACACAGTTCCGTAAACGGCAAGAGGTGACAAGTGCGAGAATTATCGCACAATCAGCTTAACAGCTCATGCATGCAAGTTGCTTAGAAGAATAATATACAGAAGAATTGAAAAGAAAATTTAGGATGCACTAGGAAAGGTAAAGACACGAGAGACGCAATTCTGACACTGCGGTTAATAATGGAAGCAGGACCAAAGAAAAACCAAGACACGTTCATAGGATTTGTCGACCTGGAAAAAGCGTTCGACAATGTAAAATGATGTAAGATGTTCGAAAGACTGAAAAAAGTAGGGGTAAGCCGGAGTGAAAGACGGGTCATATACAATATGTACAACGGCCAAGAGGGGATAATAAGAGTGGACGACCAAGAACGGAGTGCTCGTATTAAAAAGGGTGTAAGACAAGCATGTAGCCTTTCGCCCCTAATGTTCAATCTGTACATCGAGGAAGCAATGATGCAAGTAAAAGAAAGGTTATGGAGTGGAATTAAAATTCACGGTGATACGATCCACTGATGTCATTGCTGTCCTGAGTGAAAGTGAAGAAGAATTACATGATCTTCTGAATGGAATGAACAGTCTGATGAGTACAGAGTATGGATTGAGAGTAAATCGAAGAAAGAATAAGGTAATGAGAAGTATTAGAAATGAGAACAGAGAGAAACTTAACATCAGGATTGATGGTCACGAAGTAGATGAAGTTAAGGAATTCTGTTACCTAGGTAGCAAGATAACCGATGACGGACGGAGCAAGGAGAACACCAAAAGCAGACTAGCAATGGCAAAAAGGGTATTCCTGGTCAAGAGAAGTCTACTAGTATCACACATAGGCCCTAATTTGAGGAAGAAATTTCTGAGAATGTATGTCTGGAGTACAGCATTGTATGGTAGTGAAACATGGACTGTGGGAAAAGCGGAACAGAAGAGAATCGAAGCATTAGAGATGTGGTGCTACAGACGAATGTTGAAAATTAGGTGGACTGATAAGGTAGTGAATGAGGAGGCTCTCCGCAGAATCGGAGATGAAAGGAATATTTGAAAAACACGGATAATGAGAAGGGACTATATGATAGGGCATCTGTTAAGGCATAAGGGAATGACTTCCATGGTAGTAGAGGGAGCTGTAGAGGGCAAAACCTTGGAATACATCCAGCAAATAATTGAGGACGTAGGTTGCAAGCGCTACTCTGAGATGAAGAGGTTAGCACAGACAGAAATTCGCGGCGGGCCGCATCAAACCAGTCAGACGACCCAAGAAAAACAAAAATTAACAGGGACGGTAAAATACGAGGAACAGCGAGCACTATAGCAGCGACAGCACCTCCCGGGCCCGCGCTGACCGCTGTCACCATACAGAACTGTGCTGCTCGGTCGCTGCTGGAGTACTCACTACAACTCTTGTTTCACTCTTCCTGTTGATGCATAACGGTAAAACCAATATCGGACTAGACTTATATGGTAGCGCTCTATCGAACATGCCCTTAAAATTCCTGTTTAAAAATCAATTTGTTTCAAGTGGGAAACAAACTGTATTCCGTCGACGCTGGTCGCCATATGAAACATGTGATCAGCTACACGTTTCAAAAAAAGGAATTTCAAATTTCTAACGAAATGGCAGAGAAAATGTGCCTGACGTCTCTCAGAAGACACACTCGACATATATACATTTATCGAGTCAGCCCAAAAAATACTACTGATCATGCCCAGCGTCGAATGAAAGCATTGGTTTGTTTCTCATTACAAACAGAATGGTTTTTATGCCGCAATTTTGTGTGCCTATTCGATAAAGCGGTCCAAAACTACTCTAATATGATAACTGTTTCAACGAAGGTATTAACAGGGTCAATAATGCGAGAAGAATAGCAAGTACTCCATTAGCGACTGAGAAGCGCTGTTGCATGGCGGTAGAGTCAGCGCAGGCCACTGTTGGTATACTGCTTGTTCTTCTCGTTTTACTGGCCCTGTTAATATAAAACTAAAAGAGAACTATACTAATTTTTGGCCGCCACTTCCCAGCAAATTAGGGACACTGTTGCTCCTGGGGTATCGGCGAGGACCATTCGCAACCGTCTCCATGAAGCTGGGCTACGGTCCCGCACACCGTTAGGCCGTCTTCCACTCACGCCCCAACATCGTGCAGCCCGCCTCCAGTGGTGTCGCGACAGGCGTGAATGGAGGGACGAATGGAGACGTGTCGTCTTCAGCGATGGGAGTCGCTTCTGCCTTGGTGCCAATTATGGTCGTATGCGTGTTTGGCGCCGTGCAGGTGAGCGCCACAATCAGGACTGCATACGACCGAGGCACACAGGGCCAACACCCGGCATCATGGTGTGGGGAGCGATGTCCTACACTGGCCGTACACCACTGGTGATCGTCGAGGGGACACTGAATAGTGCACGGTACATCCAAACCGTCATCGAACCCATCGTTCTACCATTCCTAGACCGGCAAGGGAACTTGCTGTTCCAACAGGACAATGCACGTCCGCATGTATCCCGTGCCACCCAACGTGCTCTAGAAGGTGTAAGTCAACTACCCTGGCCAGCAAGATCTCCGGATCTGTCCCCCATTGAGCATGTTTGGGACTGGATGAAGCGTCGTCTCACGCGGTCTGCACGTCCAGCACGAACGCTGGTCCAACTGAGGCGCCAGGTGGAAATGGCATGGCAAGCCGTTCCACAGGACTACATCCAGCATCTCTACGATCGTCTCCATGGGAGAATAGCAGCCTGCATTGCTGCGAAAGGTGGATATACACTGTACTAGTGCCGACATTGTGCATGATCTGTTGCCTGTGTCTATGTGCCTGTGGTTCTGCCAGTGTGATCATGTGAGGTATCTGACCCCAGGAATGTGTCAATAAAGTTTCCACTTCCTGGGACAATGAATTCACGGTGTTCTTATTTCAATTTCCAGGAGTGTACTTACGTGTTTGCAGTAAACCTTTTTTACTTTTCGACATAGTCTCCTTTTAGACTTATACACTTCGTCCAACGCTGTTCTAATTTGTTGATCCCTTCCGAATAATAGGAATTGTCCAAGTCAGCAAAATAACTATTAGTTGCTGCAATCACCTCACTTGAATAAAACCTTTGCTGCCAGCCATTTCTTCAAATTGGGGAACAAATAGTAATCCAAGGAAGCCAAGACTGGAGAACATGAGGGATGTGAAACGAGTTGAAATCCTATTTCCATTAATTTTGCGTCCCTAACTCCTGAGGTGTGTTCTGGTGCATCGTCGTGATGGAAAAGGACTTTTTTGCGGTCCAGTCGGCGGCGTTTTCTTGCAGCTCGGTTTTCAAACGGTCCAATAACGATGAATAATATAGACCTGTAATCGTTTTACCTTTTTCCAGATAGTCGATGAGGATAATCTCTTGCGAATCGCAAAAGACACTCGCCATAACCTTTCTGGGCGAAGGAATAGTCTTCGCCTTTTTTGCTGCAGATTCTCCCTTGGTAATCCATTGTTTAGAATATTGTTTGGTCTCAGGAGCGTAGTAATATATCCATGTTTTATCCACAGTGACGAAAGGACACTTAAAGTCCTGCTGATTCTTCCTGAATAGCTGCAAACCATCATACGATTTCGTTTTTGGTCAAGAGTGAGCAATGATGGAACCCATGTTGCGGATAGCTTCCTCATGCCAAATGTTTATGCAAAATATTATGTACCCGTTCATTCGAGATGCCCACAGCACTAGCAATCTCACTCATCTCAACTATTCTATCATCCATCACCATATCATGGATTTTATCAATGATTTCTGGAGTCGTAACCTCCACAGGGGGTCCAGAACGTTCAGCATCACTTGTGCCCATATGGCCAATCAGAAAATTTTGAAACCACTTATAAACTGTTCTAATCGAAGATGCAGAGTCACTGTAATGTTGCTCAAGCTTCTATTTAGTCTCCTGAGGCGTTTTGTCTTTCATAAAGTAATTTTAACCACCACACGAAATTCTTTTTCGTCCTTGATTCACACGAATGCCAAACACAAAGAAATAGACCAATACGGCTGAAACTTGGTGTGCGTTCTTTCAAAAGATGCTAATAACAATTACCTCAATACGCGCCGGTGGTGCCATCTCTCGGACTTTGCATGGACTTTTCAAACACCCTTCGCATTACCACACCGGTGCTTGCTGAACCCCAACATCCAACTACACCACCCTTTGTGGATTCAAATTAAACGTTCCGCACTAGAACACGTGCCGCGTTTGTTTCTGATTCGCCCACCGAAAACCAGCAACTCGAAGTTTCCCCATGACGTGCTACTGAGTGTGTCAAATACATTCATGCTTTCAGAAATCGACTGCAGTGCAGAATTTATCTCAGAATAGTGTCTGCAATTTAAGAACACGTGAAAGAAAATGGGCACTGGAATCTGAAGTTGGTACAGATAGCTTTCAACCCAACGTGCGCCAGAGGCTTATTGCTTCACTGTTGTGATTGCCACGCAGTCGTAAAATCTCCCGCTGAGTAATGGTCTGTTCTCGGCTCAAGCGGACATCCGCTTCGTACTTGCAGCTGTAAATAACCCTTGCCACTCCGTTCGTTACTGCGATTTTTATCAAGCGACTGCTGCAATTTAACATGAGAGGAGATTGCAAAACTACGTGAATAGAAGTTGAAGGCAGACACAAAGCATTTCCAGAATGAATTTTCACTCTCCGGGAATGTGAGCTGATTTCAAACTTCCTGGAAAATCGGAACTGTTACGTCAGGTCGACACTCATATCCGAACTCGTTACAAAGAAACATCTTGAATAAAAAATAAAACAAATACAGATACGAGAAGCTCATTTTACCCAGTAATATGATAGCAATGTAATGAGGGGCAAAGCATGCTGAAACTGTTGAATTTTGACAGGCTTCTGGACCACCAGCCACTGCTCTGACAAAATAAATTATAAATGCTGAAATATACGAGAAAATAAAGGCGATCGAGATATCTATATGTATACTATCAACTTCAGCGATAGCAGAACTTTTAGTTTTACCTCACAAACGTAAAGCTAAAAAACGGCCAATCGATTCGGCTCATATTTCGCAGGTCACTTGCGTACAGCCTAAGTCGGTCACTTTTGAAGGAACACGTCATAGAGTTCATTACGCGCAGTCGACTCAAAAATGACGCGGTCGATTGATAACTTAAAACTGAAAATTTTCCATGTTTATATATGGGGTCTGCAAACGCTTGTGCGCCTATAAATGGAGGAAAGGATCTTTTTTGCCTGCCGCTCAGGTACTCGTAAGGTAAACAAATGCTGTGCAACGGAAAGGCCGAAGGTATCTCGCTGGGAAGCATCAAACCTGCGTTAGATTCAGAAGTGGATTCATTTCTTATTTCCGTTTTTTCAGTTTCGAAACTGGAAGGAATAGAATGTTTAATCAGGTACGTAAATCAATAAGGGACAACAAGTAGGTGGGCAAAGAAACTGCTCAAATTCTAATCCTGGTCGCTTAACAGTGGCCTTTTCAGTCTCTTGCGTGTCATCTTTTCCTTTCGAATAACTACCTGGATGGTACTTGTTATATAAACATTCGAAGCATACATGTGCCTCGCGTGCGTGATATATTTCTGGTATCGATTCGACTTGCGCTAGGCGTGTCTCTGCCCGTTGCTGGACGAGAAGAGGGCGCTGGACACCAAGAGGCGTGCGTGAGTGGTGACAGATGGGGTATGTAGTAGGGGAAATTAGTATAAACGCATTTATATTTGTTGGAAAATAGATATTCTCCTTTGTAAGAGTTGTGCACATCACATATACAGTAGTATGACTTGCAATACACCAACAAATGCACTAAATTATATCGTAGCTGATGTCTGCAGTACAGTATATAACAAGACATGAGCGAAACTTCCTGGCAGATTAAAACTGTGTGCCCGACCGAGTCTCGAACTCGGGACCTTTGCCTTTCGCGGGCAAGTGTTCTACCATCTGAGCTACCGAAGCACGACTCACGCCCGGTCGTCACAGCTTTACTTCTGCCAGTATCTCGTCTCCTACCTTCCAAACTTTACAGAAGCTCTCCTGCGAACCTTGCTTCTGTAAAGTGTGGAAGATAGGAGACGAGATACTGGCAGAAATAAAGCTGTGAGGATCGGGCGTGAGTCGTGCTTCGGTAGCTCAGATGGTACAGCACTTGCCCGCGAAAGGCAAAGGTCCCGAGTTCGAGTCTCGGTCGGGCACACAGTTTTAATCTGCCAGGAAGTTTCACATCAGCGCACAATCCGCTGCAGAGTGAAAATCTCATTCTGGAAGACATAAGCGATTCAGCAGGTAGAAAGTGGAACTCGGCATACAGGCAGTCCACTCAATGAGTATTAGTGCGAGCGTACGTGCCTGTACTGCAGACAGGAAACAACTCTATTAGTGACAGTGTGCGTTGTGCACATAAACCGTGACTGTCACTATGTCACGCAGAAAGCAGTTAGCATGTAATGACAAAGCGAACATCGGTGAGCACGAGGACTCTCTCATCATCAGTGCACCAAGAAGTTCCAATTAAAGTACAGTGACTCACGATTTCGTTAGATTGGGTGAGCGATATAGACAGAACGGAAAACACGGGCTAAGTGGAAAGTTATCTGATGCATCTGAATGCCTACTTTTGCGCAAAGTAAGGGCCACAAACATTCTTCTCAACTTGTTGCTGATTTATAGTTACCAGTAACCGCCAGAACTGTACGAAAATTTTGTCATACGGCGAACACCTTGTATTCAAGAAACGACTGCAGCAACCTTCTGTAACATCCTGTATGTCGCGGAATCCAGAATGGGATAAAGCGGTCTTCAGTGAATACGAGAAATTGAATTTAGATGGGCCGGCTTTATTTCAGTATGACTGACACGATATAAGAACAGAGCAACAGGTAAGAATGACAGAAATTTTAGTGGCGGAAGTGTCGCGATTAGGGTAGCCTTCTGCGCTAAAAGTAATTCGTACATTCCTTCGCTGAATAGTAAAACGAACTGTAACATGTATCCGAGATGCTAGAGCCACAATTGGTTAGGTTGTATGAGGACATAAGAGACAAAAGTGTAATTTTTCAACAAGGTAATGCATCTGTGAATGTTCTAGTAAAAAGTGGCTTGAAAATAAACACATCGATGTTTTGCCCTGGCCTGCACGTAGCCCGGATTAGAAACCCGTCGAAAAACATTTGGAGGATATTCACAAGGCACGTTTATTGCAGAGGAAAACAATTTGAAGCCTTATAGGAGCTGAAAAGAGCGATGCGAGAAGAATGGGCGACAATTTCATTGCAAGAACTATAAATCCTAACAAAATCGATGCCGAATAGAATTTTTGAGGTTATTAGGAAGAATGGAAATTGGAAGAAGTACTAACAATGCAATTACGTATCAAGATAGTGAGTGCTTTATGCCAATTTCTATCCAGGAAATGCAACGCCTTATTTTGTTATTTGTGCTATGACAAAAACCATTTAATTTCATCATGTCTTATTTTGTATATTCCCATAGTAAATTCAATACATATCTGTTTCAGAAATTGTACTATAACTTTTGTAGGAATTCTGCCTTTATACTGATTTTCACTACTGTATTCCCATGGTCAGCTTGTAAGCGCAAGTGACTGGCTCGAAATGGTGTCAGTTGGAGGTCGTGTTGAGTGAGGACGTGAGACCGTTCCGCATCGGCCTAAACTGCTGGACAGTGAAGTCTTGGTCTGTGGATTTTCTTCGGTGCCGCCACACTAATTATGAATTTGAATCTCCTCCACCTGACGGTTGAATCAAGCGAGCCTGCCGAGGGAAAGGCTGCTTGCCCATGTTCTGGACTATGGTGAGGTGCTTGATTTCTGTCATTAAATCTGATCGTCGTGGTTCCTCTTGTTTCCCATCTGATATTGTGGACCAAAGCTGCCCATTTGTTTCTGATAACCAAGTATGTACTGGCATTTTGTTGCGAACGTGCGTAAAATGTGTAAAATTGTTATTTACTCACCACGTTATCTGGGCAGCGTGGTTGCCTTGTGCTGTGCTTTCTGTTATACACTTCGGCAGATTACCTACCCCGTTCCGTGTCTCACGTTTTCAGTGTTTACCATTTGTTTAATCGGTGCTCTAGGCGCCTGCAGCTAAGTTTACCTATGGGTTACTTGGCTCACATGTTATCAAGTGTCCTACGTCCTTTGAAAGTTTTGCTTGTCCTTTCAGGGCTTCTTAAGCTTACTTTATACTTTGGACTTACATCTCATACTATTTAGTTCTATGAGTGTTCTGCAAGACATGTTAACCATTAGTTAAAGCTTTATTATCGGGGACCTCACTGTTTGCTTTCATTAGCGATGTAGCCGGCCATTGTGGCCGAGCGGTTCAGTCCGGAACCGCGCTGCTGCTACGGTCGCAGGTTCGAATCCTGCCTTGGGCATGGATGTGTGTGTTGTCCTTAAGTTAGTTAGGTTTAAGTAGTTCTAAGTATAGGGGACTGATGACCTCAGACGGTAAGTCCCATAGTGCTCAGAGCCATTTGAACCATTAGCGCTGTGACGTCAAACAGATTTGGTAACGCGTTCGTTAAGAAATCTATTTTGGTAAGATAACTGGCCAGCTGCGTACATGTGATCCGTGTTCCTTGTCATTTGTTATTTATGTGAACTAGCCCTCCGTCCATTAATTATGTGTCATTATTTGATCGTGCCGCTTGGGTCTTGCCTCCTAAGGCTTAGCGTTGGTTTCGTCATGGGCGTCCTGTGGTATAAACTTAGCCTCCTGCTTGGCTTGTTGCATTATTACTAATGTGTCTTCTGAGTTTTCATTAAATTTCAGTATAAATTCTAAGGCACCTTCACAAGTTGAAGAGCTTCCTTAAGCGGCCGTCGGTCGTTAACTCAGTACATGCCTATATTTGAAATATTGTTAAAATTTCTTGTAAGAAAAATACTAAAATTTAGTTCTGGCTCTGATTTTTAGTTCTTGGTATTTACCTGTCATATTATTATGAGCTTCATCAATGGACCTTAAAGCTATTGGTGCAATTGCTAAGAATTAGTGTGAATTTGCTTTGCACCGATAACTTGTTGTCTGCACTGTATTGAACCTATTTGTAACTTAAACGTTTTTGGACTTAACAATGAAAGATACTTTTAATTTAGGCTTACGCTAAATTTTGCATTTGCTACGATTAGTTAACTGATTTTTTAATCTAAAATGTTTTATTTAAACTTTAAATTTTTGCCTACTGTCATTTCCTTATTTGTGTATTTTCTCACCGTAACGTTTCGACTGTTTTTATTATCTTGTCTAAACATAAGTTATTTTGTGGTCCCAGAACCTTACTACTCCCCATCCAGCTCCATACCACTCAAAAAATACTCTCGACTGTAACAAGATCTAATGGATGCGACTCTTCCGCAGTTTGTTCGTTTGTGGGGTTCGGCGGAAAAAAATTTATTTCTTTTCCGAGAATTTTTATGCATTCTACGCATGCGATAACGTTACCTGAATTATCGGTGCTGAAAGTTGATTATGAATTATGCTGTGAACCGTTCTTGCAACCGTCCAGTTGTGCAATTCTCGCTTTATTTCCAGAAGAGAACTGCAATTCTGAAGCCTCGAAATAAAACTTTTAACCTGGCGATAAAAATAAATATCGCATGGCTGACACACAGGTGTGCAGTTTGGCGGTATTAATTCTACAGTGCAAATCGATAGACCTTTGACATCTATAAACATGTTATCATTCATGACACTACTAGTCTGTGTCCATCTCCCCTTTGCAGGACCCCAACATCAGGTGAAAATCCGATCACCAACAAATGATTTTAAAATGTTCTCAAGGTACTGTTTGTAAATTTAATTTATGGATCGACCAGATGTGGAGCAACTATCGTAAACATTTTTAACGAGTCAGTTAACAGATTCTTCTCTTCTATAACCCGAGGGGGAAATTAAGCATTAGTTTCTCACAAGCACAGGAAAATTGTAGGCAACAGTTTTCCAGACGTTGTGACGAAATAGTGCGCTGTTCACAGATGGGTTTTTTCATGCGTGTTCCTTTTCCTCCCCTGTGCGATATAGGACGTCGACTGCTTCTCTTCCCAAAACTGTTTTTATACAACGAGGTTCAAAATTTTTATTTCATATCTAATCCAACTCGTATGAGAAATTTATCTACTACCTTCTTACTCCTTATTTATTTACGTACCTTTTTAACTCTACTATTCCCACCGATTTCGAAATAGAAACAAAAACAAAGAAACGAAAACGAATGCACTTGGGAGTCAAAGATGCTTTCTTTGCACAACGATTACCTTACGAGTACATAAGCCGTAGCCAAAAAAGTTTTTTTCCTTGATTTCTAGGAAAATGTGCGTTTTCGGACCCCATATATGTGATGGAAAGTGCTGAGTTATCAATCACTTACCTATCGATCTAGTCAATTTTGAGTCAATAACGCAACATGAACTTTATGGGTGTTTATTTCAAAAACGGTGTATTTTTGAGCCTAATATCTGAGAGTTTTCATTTTAGTCAATATTAGATAAACAAAATAAACCAGAAGAACATAAACTACATCAACAATTAAAGAAAGTGACACTGCACGACTTTTTCAAGAGAACGAGCTTCAATTAACCACTGGTCCACCCCTGGCCTTATGTAAGCAGTTATTCGCGTTGGCACTGATTAATTGAGTTGCTGGATGTCCTCCTAAGGTATATCGTAACAAACTCGGTCCAATTTGCGCCTTAGATCGTCTTCTCCGGTCATCGGGGTTCTGTTCAAAGCGGGTCTCATCACTGAAGATAGTTCTACTGTAGTCACTGAGACTGTAGGTCGATGACATGTCTAGTTACATAAGGCAAGACAGCGGGGAATGACACTGTGGGGTTTCACTTCTTTTTTCTCCTTCTTCCTCTGCAAGAGAACGATTGCCCGCACACGGTGAGAGATTCTGCTGTTTGTCAAACCCTAAATTCGCTGTCAAGATCGCTGGATCTCTCCACAATTGAGAACATTAGGAGTGTTACTGGCATGGAATTCCAAACACCTCGGGATTCTGACGATCTAACACACCAATTGGACAGAATTTGGCATGATATTCCTCAGGATGATATCCAACGACTCCTTCAATCGACGTCAAGCCGGATGACTGCTTGCATTAGAGGCACAGGCGGACCAACGCGTTACTGACTTCCTCAATTTGTGAAGCTGTTTCCCCTGAATCAATCATAAACTTTTTCTGAAATTTTAATCATTTATTTATCTGTACATGTTCATCACATCTACCGATTTTCGGCCCATTCGGACCATTTCTTTGCTGAGTTTCTTTATTTGCTTTTTTATTTATTTAAATGTCGTATGGCATTGTTGAATGGGACGTTCCGCGGTTTGGGTTCAGTCGCCTATCGATATGACTGTACTTCGTCCGAGCACGTGGACCCATTTTCTTGCACATATGTGACAGTTGTCTCGTTTGAGGTCTGTTAAAAAAAATTCCGGTACATTTGTAATATTGGCAAATGTGTGTCGGAGCAATATGCGGTTGGTAACCCTGCAGACACCTGTGTTTAATACGTAACTGCCGCAAGTTTCAGTGTTGCATGTCTGCTAGCGATTTTTCAGTGATGTATTGAGTTGAACGTTGTTACGCATTGTTTGAGAATTTCAATATGGAAGAGTTAGAGGAGCAACACGTCCGCTCTAAATTTTGCGTTAATCTCAAGAAAACTTTTATAGAGACACACGAAATGACGCAGGAAACTTACCGCGATGAGTGCTTAAGCCGTATACGGTGTGATGAACGGTTCACACAATTTAAAAGTGGCCGGACGAAAGTTAAATATGAACCTCGTTCAAGACGCCATTGTACGTCTACCGGCCACGCTCCTATTAAGAATGTCAACGAAATTGTGCGTGCCAATCGAAGACAGACTGTCCGAGAGATTGCAGAAGAATTTAACATTTCAGTAGCATCATGTCATGAAATCTTGACACATCTTGGAATGCATCGAGTTGCCCCCAATTTCGTCCCACAACACATGTGTCAAGACCAGAAAGAACTTCGGATGCCTATCTGTGGAAAGCTTTTCGATCGTGCAACTGAGAACGAGATGTTCCTTAAGAGAATCATAGCTGGTGGTGAGACGTGGGCCTATGGCAATGATGTTGAGACCAAGGTCCAATATTCACAAAAACCAAAAAAGCTCGCCAGGTCAGGTCAAGTGTCTAAGCCATTCTCGGAGTTTTCTTTGACTTTGAAGCATTGGTTCATCATGACTTCGTACCAGAGGGACAAACCGTTAGTCGGTGGTACTATCGGGGCGTGTTGCAACACTTGTGAGAAAGTGTGAGAATGAAACGTCCTGAAATGTGGAAAGACAATTAACGGTTCTTGTATCATGATAACGCATCCGCACACAAATCCCTGCTGGAGTGTGACCATTACACAAGAAAAGAAATCACTATATTGCCTCATCCTCCTACCCTCCAAACCTGAACCCTGCGGACTTTTTTTTTTTTTTTTTTTTCCAAAGTTGTAAATCCCATTGAAAGGACGAAGATTGGCAAAGATTTTTTTTTTTTTTGAGTCATCAGTCTTCTGACTGGTTTGATGCAGCCCACCGCGAATTCCTCTCCTGAGCCGACCTCTTCATCCTAGAGTAGCATTTGCAATCTACGTCCGCAGTTATTAGCTGGATGTACTCCAATTCCTGTCATTTACTACAATTTTTGTCTTTTACAGCTCCCTCTAGAACCACGAAAGTCATTCCCTGATTTCTTAACAGATGCATATCATCCTGTCCTTCCTGCTTGTCAGTGTTTTCCATATATCCCTTTCCTCTCTTATTCTGTGCAGAACCTACTCACTTCTCATTTTATCAGTCCACCTAATTTTCAACTTTCGTCTATAGTACCAGTTCTCAAAATTCTTCGATTCTCTTCTGTCCCGGTTTTCCCACAGGTCATTTTCCACTACCATACAGTTTTGTGCTCCAAACGTACATTCTCAGAAATTTCTTCTTCAATTTAAGACCTATGTTTGATGTTAATAGACTTCTCTTGAACAGGAATGCTCTTTTTCCCAATGCTATTCTGCTTTTGATGTCCTCCTTGCTCCTTCCGTCACTTGTTATTTTGCTGCAGAGGTAGCAGAATTTTGTAACTTAATCTACTTCGTCAGCATCAACCCTGATGCCAAGTTTCTCGCTGTTCTCATTTCTACTACTTCTCATTACTTTCGTCTTTCTTCGGTTAACTGTCAGTCCATATTCTTTACTCATTACACTGTTTGATTCATTCAGTAGATCATGCGATTCTTATTAACTTTCACTCATGATAGCAATGTCATCAGCGAATCGTATCATATACATCCTTTCACCACGAATTTTAATAACGCTACTCAGCCTTTCTTTTATTTCTATCATTGCTTCTTCGATGTACAAATTGAATAATCCCTGCCTTACACATTTTTAAAACCGAGCACTTCGTTCTTGGCCGTCCACTCTTATTTTACTCTCTTGGCTCTTGTACATATTGTATATTATCCCGTCTTTCCCTACAGCTTAATCCTATTTTTCTCAGTATTTGAAACATCTTGCACAATTTTTTAATGTCGAATGTTTTTTTTCAGGTCGACAAATCCTATGACGTGTCTTGATTTTTTTCCCCCAATGATTTTAAAAAATCTGATGGAATGTTATCTATCCCTTCTGCCTTATTTGATCTTAAGTCCGCCAAGGCTCTCGTAATCCTGATACTAATACTGGATCATCTATATCTTCTATGTTGACTCCTGTTTCTTCTTCTATGACATCAGACAAATTTAACCCCTAACAGTGGCCTTCAGCTTACTCTTTCCACCAATTCACATTTGGCAGTGGAATTTCAGTTGCACTCTTAATGTTACCATCCCTGCTATTAATTTCACCAAAGATTGTTTTTACTTTCCTGCTTGCTGAGTCAGTCATTCTGATAGTCATTTCATTTTCTGTTTCTCATATTGTTCATACAGTCATATCGTCTCAGTTTGACTGCACCTCCTACTTATTTCATTCCTCAACGACTTGTATTCCTGTAAGCCTGATTTTCCCTGAACAGTTTTGTACTTTCTTGTTTCATCGAGCCGGCTGGAGTGGCCGAGCGGTTCTAGGCGCTACAGTCTGGAACCGCGCGACCGCTACGGTCGCAGGTTCGAATCCTGCCTCGGGCATGGATGTGTGTGATATCCTTAGGTTAGTTAGGTTTAAGTAGTTCTAAGTTCTAGGGGACTGATGACCTCAGAAGTTAAGTCCCATAGTGCTCAGAGCCATTTGAACCATTTTTTTTCTTTCATCGATTAACTGAAGTATTTCTTCTGTTACCCATGGCTTCTTCGCAGTTACATTCTTTGTACCGGTGTTTTTCTTTCTAACTTGCCATTTTTAGTGATGTCTATTCCTCATCAACTGTACTGCCTGCAGGGCTATTCTTTATTGCTGTATCTATAACCTTAGAGAATTTGAATCGTATCTCGCCATTCCTTAGTACTTACGTATCCCATTTCTTTGCATATTGATTCTTGGATAATGGGAGTAGCATTCGTTATCAATAGGGAAGTAGGGCAGAGGGTGTTACTTTGAACAGTTCAGTGATAGGGTTATTCTTATCTGAATTGACAGAAGACCGACAACGATACTTCAGGCATATGTGCCAATGTCTCAAGGTGAAGATGAAGAGACAGAGAAAGTATATGAGGAAACTCGAAGGGTAATACTTTATGTAAAGGAAGACGACAATCTAGAAGATGTGATTGGAAAATTTTAAGAATGGGACCGCTACCGCTTACTGGTTTGGCGGGCAGGTACACGGAGGGTGGTCAGTGAGTCATTGCCTTGTCCTTGAACGCCCTCTGACAAGAAACTTAAGCATTCTCTCCATCATTCCTGCATTGTTATCTGAGTTTATATCTGCTCCTGGCTACGCATTAGAGTGCAGTACCTGATTTCTCAGTATCAGATTTCGGAACCTGTGTTTGACCATGATGTAACTGAAACCTTCCCAATCACCTGCCCTCTTCCTTTTATGATTCTTGAACAGAGTAATCGCTATTACTAGTTGAAATTTATTACAGAATTCAATTAGTCTTTTTCCTCTCTCATTCTTTGTCTAAAGCCCATATTCTCCTGTGACCGTTTCTCCTGTCCTTCAACTGCAACTGCATTCTGGTCCTCCATGAGTAATAAGAGGTGTGATTGGAAAGTTTTTAAGAATGGGCTTGTAACTGTAGAATGGTGGTACTTACATGCTACTGTGATGCATCTCCTGCAAATTAGTCCCCTTCTGACTGAACACACCGACTCCAACTGTGTTTCTAGTTTTGGCAATATTCCTGGAAATTTTTTTCCTGAAGTGTGTGAAGGCCACTCTCTGTTTTTACCCAGATATCTTCAATCGAGTCAGATCGCATACCTTTCAGTTAAAATTTCAGATTAGAAAACAGCTAGAAATCAGCAGGGGCCAGATCAAGGGAATATGTGGGTTGTGGAAGCACGAGAATTTTGAATTAGGTCAAAAATTCAACGATGGAGAAGGCACGATGAGTCGGAGCGTTGTAATTGTGTAGCAGCCAACTTCTGTCGTTCCACAATGCAGGCCTTTTCTTCCACACCTTTTCGCGCAAACGCCCAAGGACACATTTGTAGTACTCCTGGTTAGATGTGTGTCCTCAAGGGGTAAATTCATGATGCACAGTACCGGTAGAATCGGAAAAAAAATCTGCAACATTGTCTTCACCTTCGATCGACTTTGCCATGCTTTCTTCGGTCATGGTAAAGCTGGAGTCTTCCACTGCGAAGACGGCACTTGTTTCAGGATCATATCCATATACCCACGATTCATCACCTGTAATTACCCAATTTAACAAACCAGGGGCATTTTTAGTCCGATTAATCAGATCTTGGCACACTTCAAGTCGGTATTGTCTCTGATCACTTGACAATGCCTTTGGAATGAATTTCGCGAACAATCGAGGCATATTCAGATCTTCAGATAAAATTGACTGAACTGAGTAGAAACTTAAGTTTATCAGCCATATGCCTTATTTTAAGTCTACAATCAGGCGCACAAAGTCGTGAACTTCCACAACAATTTCATTCGTTTTTGAGGTGGAAGGACGGCCAGACCGTGGTTCGTCTTCACATGATTCGCGGCGATTTAACCAGACAAAAACATTTGACTGGGTCATACAATTATCTCAAAAAGCAGTTTTCAATAGTTCATAAGTCTAAGAAGCTGATTTCCCGGTTTTAAAACAAAATTTCACACGAAGTCATTGCTCCGTTTTTACGTCCATTTTCATGCAGACAGAATCCGCCAACAAGCCCTAGCAGACCCGCACTCAACCAGCTGCCACAACGACTGTATAAAGGAAACGCAGTTTCTTCTTAGAGGGAGTTCAAGGACAAGGCAATGACTCACTGACCACCCTCCGTGTACCTGCCCGCCAAACCAGTAAGCAGTAGCGGTTCCATTCTTAAAATTTTCCAATCACATCTTGTAGATTGTCGTCTTCCTTTACATAAAGTATTACCCCTTCAGTTTCCTCATTTACTTTCAAGAAATGGTTCAAAGGGCTCTGAGCACTATGGGACTTAACAGCTAAGGTCATCAGTCCCCTAGAACTTAGAACTACTTAAACCTAACTAACCTAAGGACATCACACACATCCATGCCCGAGGCAGGGTTCGAACCTGCGACCGTAGCGGTCGCGCGGTTCCAGACTGAAGCGCCAAGAACCGCTCGGTTACATCGGCCGGCTCATATACTTTCTCTGTCTCTTCATCTTCAGCTTGAGACGTCGGCACGTATGCCTCAAGTATCGTTGTCGGTTTTCTGTCAATTCAGATAAGAACAACCCTATCACTGAACTGTTCAAAGTAACACCCTCTGCCCTACTTCCCTATTGATAACGAATGCTACTCCCATTATCCAATTCTCTGCTGCTGTTGATGTTGCCTTATACTCATCTGATCAGTATTCCTTGTCTGCTTTCCACTCCACTTCACAGACCCCTACCATATCTAGATTGAGCTTTCACATTTGACTTTTCAGATTTTCTAGTTTCCCTACCACGTTCAAGTTTCTAGCATTCCATGTTCTGACTCTTAGAACGTTATCCTTTCGTTGCTTATTCACACTTTTTCTCATGGTCACCTCCCCCTTGACGGACCCCATCATGGTCACCTCCCCCTTGACGGACCCCTCCCAGAGATCTGCATGGGGACTATTCCGGAATCTTCTGCCAATGGAGAGATCATCATGACAATTTTTATAATTACCGGCCACATTTCCTGTGGATACACGTTATGTGGCCTCCATTGCCTTATCCATCCTCATGCAGGTAATCACTACAGATTCTTCCGCCTTTAGGGGTAGTTCCCACCCCAAGGACAAGAGAGTGCCCTGACTGTGTGCTCCTCCGCCCTCTTTGACAAGGCCGTTGGCAGGATGAAGGTGACTTCTTATGCCGGCAGTCTTTGGCCGCTAATGCTGTTAATCGAAATCTAAGCGTACCGAACCAAGAACGTTTTAGTTATTATTTAATGACACTACGCGTAGACCACCGATTCATGAATCGTTGACGATAGAAGAGATAAAAGAAAATTCGCAGATGGCCCTTCTCGTGCTCCAGATGCTTCCAGAAGCGGATTCTCGAGCGGTATATCAATCGTGGAGGAGAAAATTTCGAAGCAGTCCATGCACAATAAGTAATAGGTAAGCGTAGAATAATTTTGTGGCCTAAGCTCTGGAATTTTTTGAAGAGACCTCGTATGTATGTTGGTATTGTTCAGAGTAAGAGATGAATGTATAGAGTAGTATTATGTTTGTGTTGTACGATGATGATGAGTGAAATCCGATGACGGGACAGAGCATATTGCACAGAAATAGTACCAAGGGGGCCTCTGATCGTAGCGTCCTATCCGATGGAAGGATCACACACAATAGTGCCAATAATGCCACCTTTCCTCACACCATGATAGGTTGCGGAGAAGTTTGGAATATAATCCAGGAGATTGGCACAAAGACCGTTTATCAGGAACCTTACGCCACCAACTCCCCTCCACTTGTGGTCACATATTGGCAGTCAAAATTTGATAAAATAGCAGAATTAGAGCCAGCCAATCTCCAAGTCGAGAGCTACCATTGTAGTAAAAATACGTAAATCATCTGGAACACTGCAATGTCTGGGCTTGGATATAAGTCTGTCACTGAGTGACAGGTTTCCATTTTTTCCGACTATCTAGGGCAGAAATCTACATATGTAGCAAACACCTAAAATTGCGTTAGTAACGCAAAAGAAACTTTAAATAAAGTTTCTGCGAACAAAAGAGTAAAATAATGAACATTTAAAGTTCAAATGAATAAATTTAAAATACTTCCAAAGAAAAGTAGACGGCTTGCAGGTATAAGGTAAGGAAGAGTAATCCAGTAAGCGTCGTGAAAATCAGAGAATTATGATGTTGTAAAAAAGATATTCGAGTATTATTTCCAGTCAAAAGGTTGGTGTCGATCGATGATAAAATGACGATCGACTGGAGGAAGAAAGAGGGCGTCAGCATTTAAGTGTTGCATGGTTAGCTGGTACTAAATGAACAGTTTGTACTGGGTAGTTCTCACAGTAAGATGTACATGTGCACCAACAAACTGTTTGTGATCAGCGATCAAGTAACATTTTGTAGCGCACACGTCACCAAAAGTTTTCCCCCTTTATTTCGAAACACATGCCATACAAAATAAAAACTGAGTTTGAGGTATTCTCATATATTCACTTGCAATGTGAATGGATGACCAAATTAGCACTTGGGCATCGACAAAATTACCTTTTTCCCACAGGGACATTTTCGCAGCACTACTGAGCAACGTGAATACGTGACGAAACATCCCCTTCCTCGGATGCAGCCTTGAATCTGTCGTGAAATACTATCCATGAGATCATCAAGCCAGCCCTTGTCCAAACTGTACCACTCTCCAATGGTGACTCTGCGTGAGCAGCGCAGAATACGGGGTCGTTCTCTACGTTCAAAAACAGCTCACGTTAGAGTGGGTTCATGTCCAGGAAAGTCCTAGTACGCTGAAGGAAAGTGTTCACGAGAACAACACGGACAGCACGGCAGTAATCATGAAATTGTTACGAATATGTTGGCGTACGGTTCGACTATTGGTTGCAGAATTTTGTTCCTGTACAGTAGAGCAGTGAGACTGCCCTCAACAACCACGAGAGGTACACGGCGGCCTCATGTAATGCCACGCCAGAGCACTACCACTATATTGTTGCTACTTTTGGACACAGAGTTGGAGGCGTTCGAGATTATCGGTTGTCAGGGATGAGATTCCGATTGGTACAGGAACAGTGACAACCGTAATACGCCTACATTGCATATCGGAGTCTGCAGCACTTTTCTTGATGCGTGTATATAATGTAATGGAAATTCTGAATAACGTGAATAATCGGCGTCACCTCTTTGTTTCCGAGCTATCTGTTACAGATGGCTTTAGGTGTCAAGGTTTTGGCAGCGTAGGGTTATAGGTTCTGTGATCCACTTGGACATTTATAGGGAAGTGCAGTGCCAAATGCACTTTCCATGTATTTGTCACCAGGATAAGGTGCCAGCTAGGTCGAAGAGCAGGAATGCACCTTAATTTTAGAGAGTTAAAGGTTTTCTGTCGGGAAAAACTCCATTAAAACATCTGGGTAAATACCCCCCCCCCCCCCCCCCCCCCCCCGCTGTGCTGGTAGGTCATACTACATACTAGCCCCAGTAGCTCTAAATATCGTGAATCCTACCACCTTTGAAATTAAATTGTAGAAACATCAACTTTTCCGCCTCAGTAACAAGTGATAACAGATGTGAGGTTAATTTGGGCTCAAAACAGAATGGCAATGTGCAAGAAGGCATTACCATGCCCTACAAAAATATAAGAAGCTCTTCGCCTTCGATCTGGAAAAGAAGCATGCACAAATGCTTTTACACAAAATCATACCTGTTCAGGCCATCACTCAGCCGCTTTCTCGCAGTCGTTCCCAGTATCAGGAACCAGTCTCTGAAGTTATCTCCATCATTATATTAGAGAACTGAATAACATCTCCAGATTCAAAAGATGGTTAATGACATATGTATGAAGCAGCAATGATGTCTACCTTTGACCTCGTATGCACTCTTACTTCGTTGCTTCCTTTTCTCCAAGCAGATCTTCCTCACACCCCAATGTTCTTAGCTGGTGCAGCGTACCTAAATTTCTTTCCTCTGAAAACTATCATACTACCGCATCTAGGCTCCTAGTAAATCATAGCATCATGTAAGACGAAATATAAAATCGTTATCGTCAGGTGATATAAAACGTGCATAATATACTTTAGTAATATCGTAATATAAATTACGTCGTCAGTCTTTAAAAACTGTGTACTCATCGTGTTAAAACTGCTATGTACACATCGTGTTAAAACTGCTATCGGCGTTAACGCTGTCGACAGATTCATACCACACAAATGCGAAATTTGTATTATGATGTGAGACCCGTGGTTTTATCGCCTGACGATAATGATTTCATATTTTACGTGACATGATGCTGTGAATAAATTTATGAACCTGATGATAGCCAGATGACTGAAACTGGTTGTATAAATGTATCTTGAAAAAATGGAGCTCTGTAACAAATGGTTCAAATGGCTCTGAGCACTATGGGACTTAACATCTATGGTCATCAGTCCCCTAGAACTTAGAACTACTTAAATCTAACTAATCTAAGGATAGCACACAAGCACACAACACCCAGTCATCACGAGGCAGAGAAAATCCCTGACCCCGCCGGGAATCGAACCCGGGAACCCGGGCGTGGGAAGCTCTGTAACAGAACACCACTGCATGTTTCCATGTTGGCCCCAACAGCATCGTCAATTACGGCAGCAGAGGGCACTGGGTCGTCGAGACTGGGCCGTGGATCAACAGAAACGTGTTTTGTGCTCGAATGAATCAGGTTTCTTATTACATCTGCTCGACGGTCGTTTCCGCACACAGCGTCACGCAGACGAATGGCTGCCCGAAAGGTGTACCATGCTACAGAGGCTGATCTGTGGGGCAGTATTATGCTACTGCGGGGGGCGGCAATGGCCTGGCCTTCCGTCGAACATGTGGCAGTAGTCTAAGGCACCATGATAGCAGGTGGACTATGTGAACATTGTTAAGGACCACCTGCATCCATTCACACTTAATATCTCCCCTGATGGTATCTTTCATCTGGTTAATTAGCCGTGTCACAATGCCAGATTTGTGCTACAGTGGGTTGAGGAACATGAAAATGTCTTTGCCACAAAAATTTGATCTGAATCTTGTGGATCACATCTGGCACTATCCTGTGCCAGCTTCCAACCCACAAAACAACTGCCCCTGATTTGTTAATCTTATTGACGTGTGCGTAGGCGTCTGGTGCCACATACATATGGAAAATTACCAAGAAGTTTTCAATTCCATGCATTTCCGAGGTGGATGAAAACCGTAAGAAGCAGGTACTCATAATATTTTAGCTGCTCAGTGTATGTCAGTCTACAGACTTTCGCGGCCATTGCAACTGGAGGTAAAATACAGTATGTTCCGAAATTTCCGCCACAGACTTCTAGGACTTGTAGGGGGGAGTGAGTAAGTAACGTCTTAAACAGGAAATGTACCTTTTCCTTGTTACAGCCATTTGAAACAAATTTGCTAGGTACACTACTGGCTATTAAAATTGCTACACCAAGAAGAAATGCAGATGATAAACGGGTATTCATTGGACAAATATATTATACTAGAACTGACATGTGATTACATATTCACGCAATTTGGGTACATAGATCCTGAGAAATCAGTACCGAGAACAACCACCTCTGGCCGTGATAACGACCTTGATACGCCTGGGCATTGAGTCAAACACAGCTTGGATGTCGTGTACAAGTACAGCTGCCCATGGAGCTTCAACACGACACCACAGTTTATCAAGAGTAGTGAATGGCGTATTGTGAGGAGCCAGTTGCTTGGCCACCATTGACTAGACGTTTTCAATTGGTGAGAGAACTGGAGAATGTGCTATCCAGGGCAGCAGTCGAATATTTTCTGTATTCAGAAAGGCCCGTACAGGACCTGCAACATGCATTATCCTGCTCAAATGTAGGGTTTCGCAGGGATCTAATGAAGGGTAGAGCCACGGGTCATAACAAATCTGAAACGTAACGTCCACTGTTCAAAGTGCCAACAATGCGAACAAGAGGTGACCGAGAAGTGGAACCAATGGCATCCCATACCATCACGCCGGGCGATACACCAGTATGGCGATGACGAATACACGCTTCCGATGTGCGTTCACTGCGATGTCGCCAAACACGGATGCGACAATCATGATGCTGTAAACAGAACTTGGATTCATCCGAAAAAAATGACGTTTTGCCATTCGTGCTCCCAGGTTCGTCGTTGAGTACACCATCGCAGGCGCTCCTATCTGTGATGCAGCATCAAGGGTAACCGCAGCCATGATCTCCGAGCTAATAGTCCATGCTGCTGCAAACGTCGTCGAACTGTTCGTGCAGATAATTGTTGGCTTGCAAACGTCCCCATCTGTTGACTCAGGGATCGAGACGTGGCTGCACGATCTGTTACTGCCATGCGGATAAGATACCTGTCATCTCGACTGCTAGTGATACGAGGCCGTTGGGATCCATCACGGCGTTCCGTATTACCCTCCAGAACCCACCAATTCCATATTCTGCTAACAGTCATTGGATTTCGACCAACGCGAGCAGCAATGTCGCGATACGATAAGCCGCAATCGCGATAGGCTACAATTCGACTTTCATCAATGTCGGAAACGTGATGGTACGGATTTCTCCTCCTTACACGAGGCATCACAAAAACGTTTCACCAGGCAACGACGGTCAACTGCTGTTTGTGTATGAGAAATCGGTTGGAAACTTTCCTCATGTCAGCACGTTGTAAGTGTCGACACCGGAGCCAACCTTGTGTGAATGCACTGAAAACCTAATCGTTTGCATATCACAGCATCTTCTTCCTCTCGGGTAAATTTCGCGTCTGTCGCACGTCATCTTCGTGGAGTAGCAATTTTAGTGGCCAGTAGTGTAGATATGCGAGAGGTTGCTCATGGTGGGAAGTGGTTCCGCCCCATTGGCTGATGTCATTTGACGTCCGTTGTTCCTCTCTGACCCGGTTCGAGCCTCATTCACTTTTTTGTCGTATTAGAGCAACTTGGTTGAGTATACTCTTACAGAATACGTCGATATGAGCCTTCTCAATGGCTAAACTCAAGGTAATGGGAAAACTGCTCGCAGCCCTTGCCAAGAACATTCCACACATTGTACAGCTCCATTGCATACCCGTTTGCCACAATTACACAATGGTTTTGAGAAAGCGTACCTTCACCATCAGCAGGGGTGACTGTGTTGCTCCAAGGAGATCTACATCTACATGATTATTCTGCAATTCCCATTTAAGTGCTTGGCAGAGGGTTCATCGAACCACAATCATACTATCTCTCTACCATTCCACTCCCGAACAGCACGCGGGAAAAACGAACACCTAAACCTTTCTGTTCGAGCTCTGATTCCTCTTATTTTATTTTGATGATCATTCCTGCCTATGTAGGTTGGGCTTAACAAAATATTTTGGCATTCGGAAGAGAAAGTTGGTGACTGAAATTTCGTAAATAGATCTCGCCGCGACGAAAAACGTCTTTGCTTTAATGACTTCCATCCCAACTCGCTTATCATATCTGCCACACACTCTCCCCTATTACGTGATAATACAAAACGAGCTACCCTGTTTTGACCCTTTCGATGCCTTCCGTCAATCCCACCTGGTAAGGATCCCATTACGCGCAGCAATATTCTAACAGAGGACGAAAGAGTGTAGTGCAAGCTGTCTCTTTAGTGGACTTGTTGCATCTTCTAAGTGTCCTGCCAATGAAACGCAACCTTTGGCTCGCCTTCCCCACAATATTATCTATGTGGTCTTTCCAACTGAAGTTGTTCGTAATTTTAACACCCAGGTACTTAGTTGAATTGACAGCCTTGAGAATTGTACTATTTATCGAGTAATCGAATTCCAACGGATTTCTTTTGCAACTCATGTGGATCACCTCACACTTTTCGTTATTTAGCGTCAACTGACACCTGCCACACCATACAGCAATCTTTCCTAAATCGCTTTGCAACTGATACTGGTCTTCGGATGACCTTACTAGACGGTAAGTTACAGCATCATCTGTGAACAACCTAAGAGAACTGCTCAGATTGTCACCCAGGTCTTTTATATAGATCAGGAACAGCAGAGGTCCCAGGACGCTTCCTTGGGGAACACCTGATATCACTTCAGTTTTACTTGATGATTTGCCGTCTATTACTACGAACTGCGATCTTCCTGACAGGAAATCACGAATCCAGTCGCACAACTGAGACTATACCCCATAGGCCCGCAGCTTGATGCACACCCAAACTGTAAGAGACTATACTGCATCACGTTGAAGAGGACCCATCGACAAGTATGAGAACAATTTATTTCGCTATTAATGAGTGGAACAATAAAACAACTACTGTACCTGGTCACACTTAATAAATCATTTGTAAATGTGGTCACATTACATGTTTTACAATGCTTGTAGCATGGTTCAAATGGCTCTGAGCACTATGGGACGTAACTTCTGAGGTCATCAGTCCCCTAGAACTCAGAACTACTTAAACCTAACTAACCTAAGAACATCACACACATCCATGCCCGAGGCAGGATTCGAACCTGCGACCGTAGCGGTCGCGCGGTTCCAAACTGTAGCGCCTAGAACCGCTCTGCCACCCGGCCGGCGCTTGTAGCATGTAAATGGTACGTTTGCTAATATCGGTTCCCGTTCAAATTATTATCTACTCACTCTCCTATACAAGTCCTACAGTTTTGAAACTGGGATTTCCCATCGTCCTGCGTAGATCGTTTTAGGCCGCTTCAAGTTCCTCTTGAGAGATCTTCACAAACATCGTTACTTGTAGTGAAATGATTTAGAGCAAACACGTAAGTGTTATCTAGCTTGGAGCTAGACGAAATGTGGTAGCTGTGCAAAGAGATTTCGGTTTGAGTCAGGAAATGCTGCTTCTTCGAATTCACTGGTCAAAGAGAATACCAGCGGCACGTCGTTTAGCAGAGTGAAAGCTACCGCTTCGTGTGGCAGCGGACGTCGCGCTAGCGTCGCCTGGGTGCGTTAATTATTAACGCGCTAATGCACCGATAATTATCAGCGCTGCTCCGGCCGCGAGTCAATTACAGCCGGCACAGCCACCCGCTGCCTGCTGCCTGCTGGCGGCTACCTGCGCTGCAGGCAACCCGTGACACGGCGAGTGCCCTGCGTCAGGATCGGGCCAGCTAAAGCGACGGGCCGCGCTGCCGAATGCTTTATCGTGTTGTCCAGTTTCTGCGTGGCCTTTTAGACTGCGCACGGGGATGGCAGAGGACGAGCATGTGCTGCACGCGCAAAAGAGCGGCGGAATGCTTTGATGTAGCGATACTAGCAGTTAAGATTGTATCTCCACCGCAAAACTCACTGCTATGGAAGTAATGGCTGGCTGACCATCGCACTATCACACAATCTTCAGGTGCTGTTATATGTCTCACACCTGCCTACACTGGTTCGCATTTTGTACCCTAAGGAGAATTAAGTACGTGTGGGAATTTAAGGAACGTAACAAACCACTCTAACAAAGATGATTGTGTAAAGTTGGGTTTACAACATGAGATAAGTCCATGAAATCTCTCGGGAAGTAATAATTGAAAAGCCTCTAGATCTTAGTGACTGGATGGACTGTTTGGCTAGCCGGCCGAAGTGGCTGTGCGGTTAAAGGCGCTGCAGTCTGGAACCGCAAGACCGCTGCGGTCGCAGGTTCGAATCCTGCCTCGGGCATGGATGTTTGTGATGTCCTTAGGTTAGTTAGGTTTAACTAGTTCTAAGTTCTAGGGGACTAATGACCTCAGCAGTTGAGTCCCATAGTGCTCAGAGCCATCTTAACCATTTTTGACTGTTCGGCTGATCCCGGCGGAGGTTCGAGTCCTCCCTCGGGCATGGGTTTGTGTGTTTGTCCTTAGCATAATTTAGGTGGAAATATTGTGTCATGAAGACGTTATGATCCGGCTGCATACCCGAGAAGAATATTATCAATTATTACGCAGGGAAAGCCTTCGTAGCCACATCAGAAGCCTCTACGGGGAGGAGATGGTGGAATGCGTGAAGAAGTTTGATAAACTTCGTAAGAAGGGCAAGTTGCTGAGTGCCCTCGCCTTTTTGCTGAGATGCCGCGATGGAAGAGTAATACCTAAGTCTGCTAGATTTGTGCATTTTATTGATACGAAAACGGCCAACAACATCAAGAAGCGTGCCAGTTGCGCCTTAGTCAAGGAGCGCATTCGCTTCACTCGAAGACAACTAGATCTCATATCCAAGGATTTACTTTTCTCGCACTTGGAGTTATCGTCGCTGCTGTCGGACGCATCCTGGGAATGGGTGGATAGTTCTTCTTGGGCACTATCAGATTGGACGCATAGGAGCGCTGTCATGAAACAGTCTTCGAAGTTTCAACGGCTTTCTTCTCAACCCACGACATCTGATGACGACACCCGTCGACGGACAGTGATTAACCTCACGAGTAAAGAACTGGACGACGCCACGCTGTCAGTGCTGGAGAAAGGCCTGAATTTTGCCCCTACACCGAGGAATGTGCCTATCACCGAAATCATCTGCGCAGTCGAACAAGCAGTGTCCAGCTTTTCGGAGGACCAAGCTGAAGAGATTAGGCAAGAGGTCTCACATACATTGCGGCGGGCGCCGCCTCCACGGAGTAACATCTCCTCTCTCGAAAGGGCAGCCGTCCGGTCCATTAGAGAAGACGAAGATCTGATAGTTCTACCAGCAGACAAAGGCAACGCAACGGTTCTTCTGCCACGTGATGACTATCTGGGAAAGATGGATCTCTTACTTGAAGACTCAGCATACAGAATATTGCAGGACGACCCAACTGAACGGATAAAACGGAAGACGCTTTCACTGCTGAAGAAGAGTTCTTTACCTGACGACGTTCTCAAAAAACTTCGTCCTGGTGCTGCTGTGCCACCGAGATTATACGGTCTACCCAAGATTCATAAGAAAGGGGTCCCGCTTCGTCCGATCGTGAGTAATTTGGGTGCTCCTACCTACAATCTAGCCAAGTATTTAGCATCTGTTCTTGGCCCTCACGTCGGTAAATGCGAACATCACATTTCCAATTCTATGGTGTTCATTCAGAGATTGAAGTCCTTGTCTCTTAGTCCCTCGGATTTACTTGTGAGCTTTGATGTCGTGTCGCTTTTTACCCGGGCTCCTCTGGAAGAATCCTTGCAATTAATTGGTGAGAAACTGGATGAGGAAACAACCAGGCTTTGTCGCCACGTGCTGACGTCGACTTACTTTTTATTTAATGAGAAATATTTTGAACAGACTGACGGAGTGGCTATGGGGAGCCCATTGTCCCCAATAGTCGCCAATCTTTTTATGGAAGATTTTGAGGACATGGCGCTGAAGACGGCGTCCTTAAAACCAACTTGTTTCTGGAGGTACGTTGACGATACGTTTATGGTGTGGCCTCATGGGAGAGAAGCTCTTGACCGCCTCCTAGATCATTTTAATTCCCTGCATCCTAGCATCAAGTTTACCATGGAGGTGGAAAGTGATGGGAAGCTTCCGTTTCTGGATGTTCTGGTGTACAGAAAGGATGATGGGACACTGGGACACAGTGTTTATCGAAAGCCTACGCACACGGACCGTTACCTGTATGCTTCTAGCTGTCATCCATCGTTCCAGCGTACGGGGGTCCTGCGGACGTTGGCGAGAAGAGCTTATGCCATTTCAGATGGAGAAAGCTTGACACAAGAATTGGACCATCTTAAGGTTGTGTTCAAGCAGAATGGCTATACAGATAAACAGATCCGTCGTGCTTTCCAGTATGGACCGTCGCCTGAACCACCAGAAGATACCTGCAAATGGGTGGCTTTTCTGCCTTTTGCTGGGAGCATTTCCTCGAAGATAGGAAGAATTCTGAAAAGATACCATATCAAAAGTATTTTTCGTCCGCCAGCCAAGATTAGAGCGCTCCTTGGCTCTGTAAAGGATGACTTGGGTTTGAGGAAGCCCGGTGTGTACAAGATCCCTTGCCACTGTGGGAAGGCTTATATTGGGCAGACAATCCAGACCATTCAGGACCGATGTGTTGAGCATCAGCGGCACACACGGCTGCTTCAACCTGAGAAATCTGCAGTGGCGGAGCACTGTCTCACCGAGGGACACAGAATTCTCCATGACAAGACACAAATGGTTGCCCCTGCATGTCGCTATTGGGACTGTGTTTTAAAAGAATCCATAGAGATTCGTTTATCTGACAATCTTATTAATAGAGACAAGGGCTATCTTTTAAGTAAGACTTGGGACCCGGTGTTATCTGACATCAAAAAACAACGGTCTGTGTTTCGATCGTCGGAATAAAAAATTTTTTAATTTTTGACGGCGATATCTCGATTTCGCCTATTTCCACCACTGGCGGCGCAGTATGTTTACTGCGCTAGAGGGCAGTTGCGGCACCTTCTCGCGCACGCGTTGTGGGTCTTCTGCGGCATATATAGGGGCCGCAGCTTGCACTAGGAAGTCAGTTCCGGCGAGTTCGTGCACCAGCACTCTCACCTGAAGATGGCGGCCAGATGGACCGCGGAATTATTGTGTCATGAAGACGTTATGATCCGGCTGCATACCCGAGAAGAATATTAGGTTAAGTAGTGTGTGAGCTTAGGGACTGATGACCTTAGCAACTTAGTCCCATAGGATTTCACACACATTTGAACTTACTGACTGGGACACAAAATCGCTTTGAGCATATTATATTACCACAATAAAACATTCGAATAATGTAGAGGCACGATGTTGGGAAAGGGAAAGGTACAATACAAGACACAGAAAGTTTGAACATACACTTTTTATTTATGGAAAAAAGAAGGTATTCAAAGAAATTAAGAACAATTACAGTAATATTATGTCTGTACAGCAGACTGTGTTATACGAGCGAGAAAACAATGTATCTCGCTAATCTCTGATGTAATGTATAATAGCAAGACAAACACACTAATAACATATACAAGCACAAAAACTGTAAGAGAGAGAGATGAGTCCATGTAAGACACTATCTACGGTCTGTGAGTTTAGGGTAAATTCATTATAACAATCTATCAGACAGAAACAAATCCCATGAAGAATGCAGGAACTACTGAGTGACAGTTCACTGAATACTCATCAAGAGTACACACTGGTACCTCTAACACCCAGTAGCACGCCATCTTGCACTGAAGCATACCTGTATTCGTTGTGGCATACTATCCACAGGTTCATCAAAGCACTGTTGGTGTAAATTGTCCCACTCCTCAACTGCGATTCGGCATACATCCCACGAGTCGTTGGTGGGTCACGTCGTCCATAAACAGCCCTTTTCAATCTATAACAGACATGGACGATAGGGTTCACGTCTGGAGAAAATACTGGCCACTCCAGTCGAGCGATGTTGTTATCCTGAAGGAAGTCATTCACAAGATGGGCACGATGGAGGCGCGAGTTGTCGTCGATGAAGACGAATGCTTCGCCAATATGCTACCGATATGGTTGCACTATCGGTCGGAGGTTGGTATTCACGTATCGTACAGCCGTTACGGTGCCTTCCATGACACCAGCGGTGTACGTCGGCCCCACATAATGCCACCCCAAAACACCAGGGAACCTCCACCTTAGTGCACTCGATGTACCGTGAGTCTAAGGCGATCAGCCTGACCGGGTGCCTCCAAACACGTCTCCGATGATTGTCTGGTTGAAGGCATAAGCGACACTCATCGGTGAAAACGTGGTGCCAATCCTGATCCGGTCCAGTCGACATGTTGCTGGGCCCATCTGTACCGCGCTGCATGGTGTCGTGGTTGCAAAGATGGACTTCGCCATGGACATCGGGAGTGAAGTTGCGCATCATGCAACCTATTGCGCACAGTTTGAGTCGTAACATGACGTCCTGTGGATGCAGGAAAAGCATTATTCAACAAGGTGGCAGTGCTGTCAGGGCTCCTCCGAGCCACAATCCATAGATAGCGGTCATCCACTGCAATAGTAGCCCTTGGGCGGCCTGAGCCAGGCATGTCATAGACAGTTCCTGTCTCTCTGTATCTCCTCCATGTCCGAACTACATCGCTTTGGTTCACTCCGAGACGCCGGACACTTCCCTTGTTGAGAGCCTTCCTGGCAAAAAGTAACAATGTGGACGCGATCGAGCCGCGGTATTGACCGTCGAGGCATGGTTGAGCTACAGACAACACGAGCCGTGTACCTCCTTCCTGTTCGAATGACTGGAACTGATCGGCTGTCGAACCCACTCCGTCCAATAGGCGCAGCTCATGCATGGTTGTTTACATCTTTCGGCGGGTTTACTGACGTCTCTGAACAGTCATGGGGACTGTGTCTGTGATACAATATCCAACGTCAACGTCTACCTTCAGGATTTATGGGAACTGGGGTGATGCAAAACTTTTTTGATGTTTGTATTATCACCCAGCATTATGTTCCTCCCAACAGCTATTCTTTTGTAGACCAGCAGGAGGCTACTCCCCTATGCTTCACCGATAGCTTGTTCTCCTATTATTTTCATCCATCCTTCCAATATGGGGTTATTGGCTAGACTGGTTGGAGCAACTCTCTAGTGCTAGACTAAGAGCGGAAATATCCTCTACACATCCAGTGGTAACTGACGAAACTGGATGGAGCTACTGTCTAGTACTCGTCAATGGCAACTACCCTCCCCAACCACCATGCTTCACAGCCAGAAGTAAAAATTTGGATTTTCCTGCCGAATTTTGAATTTCCTGCCAATTGCAGGAGGGGAGTGTTTTGGGTCGGCAGTCTTGGATTCTGATGTCGTAATTAGACTGTGTCAGCGTTCTGAAGATGATTCGCAAATAGAACTTCTATAAATGAAGAATATATTGTTATTAATTATTATGTACTCTGTAATTGAAAAAATGTCTTGACGGTCTCTCCATTGGCAAAAGATTCCAGAATAGTCCCCTAGCCGCATCTCTGGGAGGTGACTGCCCAGGGGGAGGTGACCATGATAAAAAGATTGAATAATCAACTAAAGGATACTGTTCTAGGAGTCGGCACTTGGAATGTCAGATGCTTGAAAACTAGAAAATCTGAAAAATGATATGCTAAGGCTCAATCTAAATACAGTAGGAGTCAGTGATGTAAAATGGAAAGGAGGCATGGATTTCTGGTCAGATGAGTACAGGGTAAAACCAACAGCACTGGTCAACAGTGCATGTCCCATACCCAATGCCTATCTTTCCTTGCCCTGGAACAAACTAAACGGTGTGAACTCGCCATGTCTGTATAAATAACAGAACTCTGCGATCGTTTCTGAGGCGTTGAAATCAAACAGTGATCCTTCACGTAAACTGCAGTTTTAGTACTAGTGACATTAGTTTAGTGGACACAGTGCTAACATTTGTAGAGGGAAGATTATACTCAAATAACAAATAAGTCGGCGCAGGCATTGCAATTGGAGCGTAATGAGTTACTGCTTAGTTTAAGGTGTTGGCGTATGCTTTTTATAAGGGTAGTGTCCACTTATATATAATATTTCTAACAATATTTGTTTTTCTCCTTTTATTTATTTATCATGGTGTCCTGCTGGATATCGATGATAGATACGTAATAGCAGGTCAGGTAATATCCAGTTTCTGAAATAATAAGAAAAAGTATATCGCTGACTACTAACAATCGGTCATAGAGAAGCAACTTTAGAGTTGGTTACATTCGCAGTAGTTCGTAGTGAGTAACAGTGCTGTGGGGAAGTGGTGAAAAATTGATTTGTTGGCATCTGAACAGAGCTTCAAAGAACCGGAAAACAAAATTGAGTCTTGCATCCGTACCAGTGTCAGACGACTATCTAAGCTTTCAGTGCGAAAAATCTTAGTGGTACCTAGAAAATGCTGTTTATTATTCTTTATTGTGAAACTATATGGGGATGATATATGAATTACTAAAATAACGTAAATGTCTCTAAATGTTTGACCTCTTACGTTTGAACCTTTACTATTCCCAAGTCTTAACAAACTGTCATTCATCTGACGTGAAATATTGGAAAAATGACTACTACTACAGAGCTCAGGAGTAGTGGTGTGTGAGGCAATGCCGCGAGGTACCTTTAATGTAGTGTTGCGTATTTCTTGGATCTTCACACTCCATCATCTCGTGACAGCTACTTTATAAATGCTTCACCTACGGCTAGCGCACAGGAAGATGAGAAAAGCGTTATCACAGTTTATGCATATGGAGCGAACTGAACGCTTGCCAACGTGATTGAGCGACTCAAGGAATGATCGTCCCAAGGGCGTAACTCCTTGTCTAGTATGATTATATCGAAGTGCTCTAAAGCAAAGAATGGTACCAAGCGACTGGATAAACACACGTCATTTCCGTTCTCATAAAGGGAATAATGAACGTAATTTTACACCTGTAACGCTGCTCACTCATTAAGACACTAGAGAACGAACATCTCCTCTCATAATAATGAACGTGGATTCCATAAACAAAGAAACATAGCTCGCTCTGTTTGTCTATGAACTCCAGAGCGCCCAGGTTTATACCAGCAGCCCTGGCCTATGGAAGTCATTCCACGCTTGCTTTTACTATCGTCCTAAATTTGTGGCTAAAGACTTTCTGAGAGATTATTAACTGGATGAAGTAATCCAAGAAATAGTATAGTAGCAATGCTGTTTAGAGTACCTGCCACGTTAGCTGAGAGCTCTAATGCACTGCTTCCTGGACCCCGGGTAGGTGCGCCGGCCCCAGATCTAAACCGCCTGGAGGATTAACGACAAGGGCCGGTGTGCTGGCCAGCCAGGATGTGGTTTTTAGGCGGTTTTCCACATCCAATTAGGTGAATACCTGGATGGTCCCCACGTCCCGCCTCAGTTAACGCTTTGCAGACATTTGAAACCCGTTCACACTATTTCATGATTCAGACACAGACATCTGGGGTACACAGTTTCCGTTCCAGGGGGTACAGGGTGGCGGCACGAAGGGCATCTGGCCACCCCTTCACACTAAGAAATCTGTGCAAAGCTTCATCGGTTCTTCGTTATGGTTTACATTTTGCGACAGATCGGACCTTAATAGACGAATAGCTTCCGTATTAATGATGCAGCGGATAATGTCACAAGCTGTAACATACTTTTTGCAGAACATGATGTTGTGTACAAGAAGGCGGCAAAGCCAGAAGATTGTAGCTAAATGGACGAAGACCTGTAGCGGATCGATAATTGGTGCAGATACTGGCAGTTAATTGTAAAATATTATGCTTAAATAAGCAAAGTGATCCAACACTATTTTGTACCCTACTACTCAAAAATCACTTGGGAGTAACTGTCCAGAGTGATCTAAAGTGGAATGCCCCTCCCCCACCCCACAAGAAAAGTAGAAACAGACTCAGTGGAAGGCTCCTGAGGAAATGTAATTCATCCATGTAGGACATGGCTTACAAGAGACTTGTTGGTCCGTTTATCGAGTACCGTTCATCAGTCTGGGGCCTGGACCAATTAGGATTAACATAAGAGAGAAGGTCCGACGAATTTTCCCCACTCATCATTGGTGAATGGAACAGAAAAGTGGGAAAATGTTGCTTGTGCCAGAGGTGTCCTCCACCACTCTCCATTAGGTGGCTTGCGAGTAGATTACAAAGCACGTGCAGTTCCCTCAACACAATGCGGGGAGCAATTGGCAGTAAGCCAGAGGACGAGTATGATGATCGCAGTGGCGTGTTAATTCGCCTAAACCTGTGCGTATGCGGCCTGTCGTACAAGACCAATAGCAGTTAATCAGGCTCACGGATTCCACCCATTTCCTGCTGACCTCTATGTCTCTGCACTATACGAGTGGGCCTGGTATCCCCACATTAATTTAGCGTTAATTCAGAGAATCTTCGTTGCACCGGGTCTTCATATGCCATTGTCCATATTAACGCATCCCACAGAATACATTCCACACAAGCAAGAGGCGTATTGTGCGCAACAATGGTTGGCAACTACGGGAGGGTCGAAAGCTCGAACTGGCTGGGCGCTCACAAAAGGAGCAGAGCAGAGACGTCTCATTTCACAGCCCTCTGGGACGGGGATTAGATGCGACCTGACGGCCAGCATTTGTCTATACGAGGGGCGCCCGGAAAGGGTTTCCCACGGATGGGGAGCAATGAGTCGACAAGGCTGAAAGTAATTTGCAATTAATTAGGGCGTTCAGATGCGCCCGGGAGGCGTCCCGTGGAGAGTGCTCCGCAGCTATGAGCCGGGTTAATTATTAAGCGGGGCCCGGAGAATGGCGACAGCGACGGGAGCCGCTCCGGCGCGGCGGGGCGCTTCCGCAAACAAAGCGCTGCCGGGCCGCGGGGGAGCCCCGCGCTACGGGGAACGGGGTGCCTGCCAGGGCAGCCAACCTTTGTGGAACACCTGCTCCACCGCCGTTTACCCTGCTCACATTCGCGCCGACACTGCTATCACCACCAGTGCTTATTTCGTATACTTCTATTCATTAATTCGTAATGGAAATAATCTTGTTTTATTTCATACCTAACACAAAGTGCATTGTTCGAAAATGTTACGTAATTTTTATGCATGATGTACTTTTCCGATCACAGGACATTGACTTAAAGAGCTAATCAGGTCCACAACATGTATATGAAGTTTGCTATTATCAATCAACTACAGCTTGAAAGTAGTAGTGAATTCATATTTATAACACAGGTTCATCAGTTTTCTGACTGTTTTATGCGACTTTGCACAACTTCTTCTCGCGTTTCAACATGAAATAATGATCTTGGGCTACGCCACGCTTAAAACAAAATAATATCAGTATCCACGTTTAAAACACTTTCTCATTTCATTCTAATTTTTTAGACGTGGCCTGTCACTATTTCCTTTCCTGTATGAAATTCTTCGTCTCAGCTTAGCGCTTATGTAATTGACTGATGACTTCGTATAATTTTTCGCCACACACCGTCAGGTGGCTTGCGGAGTATGGATATAGATGTAGATGTAGATGAATGCAAAGTATTTTGAGCAGAATTACTGAAAGTGGCTATACGATAGCCATCTCCAGAATCTCTCACTCTGCTGCACTGAAACCAATCATAATCATACGAGGGCTGTCCAGAAAGTAAGTTACGATTGATCTCGAAATGAAAATCACAGTGAAAATCAGAAATGTTTCATTTGTAACAGTTAGCTACACCTTTCAGATACTTCTCTATGTAGTCGCCGTTCTGACTCAGACATTCGTCGTAGCGTTGTACCAACTTTCCAATACCCTCATCATAGAAGGCAGCCGCCGACAATTCTCTACGCTGGCCTAAAGCTCGTTGTATGTGCCAAAATGTTGTCTTCATAGCCAGCGGTTAGTTTGAGCAGAGATGAAACTCAGTGGGAGACAATTACGGGTTGTATTGTGGGTAACCAAACATTTCCAATTGAAACGATGCAGGAACATCTTCATTGCCCCTGCAGTATGACGCTGAGAATTGTCTTGAAGAAGAAACCGCAAGACAGTTATGTAATGTTGGTTGCATAGCTTCAGGGGAAAATTCTCACCAGGCCCTCGTACTTGGCGGGAGACACTATTTTCTATAACATCTTTACGCGCTCACTAAGAACTCAGGAATGAAAAGAGCGATATAATTCTACCTAGAGTCATACTAGAGACACTGCCCAACACATCTTTGCAATGCTTTATCGGATTTTCATAGTCGTTTCCATTTCGCGACCGATCGTAACTTACTTTCTGGACATCCCTCGTTTAAAAATAATATGAGCTTCTTGCGTGGCAGAGACTAACACAGATTAAATGATGGGGAGAGAGTATCTTCAAGTTATGCCCTGTCTGTGGGAGAACTGATTACTTTTTCCCGTCTCAGCCTTTACCGCATAAGACAATCTAATTTCTCCTAATTGTGGGGGCTGTAAACTGAGTAATTAAGGAACTGAAGGGATTATCATTACATTATTCATATATTACAAACAGGAACTTTCACATTGCTGAAAACGGCTTTTACAAAAGTACACTGCAGCGAAGGATTCACTACAGACAACTATAAGCAAAATATTGACACCTAGACGGGAAACAGACATTATCAGAAAATTACTTAACAAGTAGTGGTTACAAAGTGGCGGTCAACAAGCCCTTACTCTGGAATCTTAATCTCTACCATGAAGGTACTGATGGAGAGAAGCTTTCGAGATAAACCAGATGGTAGAGATAATTGTAACAATGAGTGTTCGATGGTGGCAACAAAGGAGAGTGGTTGAGATGTTTGTTGTCCGCATGATGACGTTGGAGGTGCTTTTGCAACATGCAGCAAGTTGCTACAACGCTCCTGCCTTAAATGATAGCGCTCTGTCTACACGTCATTACGTGACTCTGTACAGATTAATGAACAGAAAAACTGTAAAAAACTTCTAGAGGACAAGTGCCTCGAACCGAATGCAATAATCGCCGGCGTTTCAACAAAGTGCCACCGACCTGGAACCGCTGAAGTCCGAAAAAAGAAGTGTAACCAGAGACGGTCGCCTGTCAGAGTATTATGATCTTGCCATGACGGGCCATCAGTTAGCCTGTGACGTCAAAATATAGATGTCCTAGCAACTGCTGAGAAAGATAGCGGCCATGTTCCACCTGCTGTGACAAAGAATGCAGTTACTGCCTTCGATCTCATACCTTTACATACCGACTGGAGCCCAGCCAACGGCAAAAAGGACGTTTTCGGTTGCATGACCGCTGTTTGAAGAAGAATGAATTTTCTGCGGCTTCTAACCGTTTTCGCCATATTGGAGAAATTGCCTAGTTCTCTCATGATGATGGTATCATAGATCAGTTCCAGGGTACTGTTCTGTAGTATGTACGAAATCTTGAAACGATTGTCTCTTTACTGTTCGGTTCTTCTTTGGAGGATAAATATGCATATGAGGCAGTCGGTTCCAAAACTGAACATGTCCATGTTAAAGAAAACGGAGAAGGACGGAAAGGAACTGCTATGTCACTTTAGATTGGAATTAAAAATCTATAAAAAATAAATTAAATGCAGATAATTATTTTACACAAGTATGTGGTAGTTGCTACAAAACACAATGCCGTTTTTCGTGAATAACTGCAAATGGTTAATGGATATGTTGACTTCTGGAAAGTACAAGAGGACATGTTTAATTTTGTAACCAACAAAAATCGACATAAAGAGTTTTGGAACGAATAAAATATGCAGGTTTCTGGAAATCATGAAATATTTATCAGAAATCTCAGACGTATTCCCATTTCAATATAATTATAAAGTAGTTACATGAAGAAAGTATTTACGATTTACATTATATATATTAATAATTATTTGACCTTTAATGCACTAAAAACAGACTGCTTTTCTGAGTACAATAAGGAAATGGTTAAAATTTAATTTAATATTATGGTTAAAATATTGGGCAGTATTATAATATATGTTTCATAAATATGTAGTTTATGAATGACAATTGTATTTTACAATCACTGGAATGAAAAAAGAAACGTAACTTTCTTGAACAAAATTCAGAAGGATTCTAGCTGCCCATGTGAAATGCTTTGGGTAATTAATGGAGCACCCCTCAAGATACATTTGTTATTATTGTAACTTAATTGTTATTCGAAATATAATCTGATAGAAACAAGCATTTCTTCCTTTAACGAAATTTCAATAATGTTCGACTTCATGGTTACCAACGTAGTATCCTTTGCATTATTGATGCAGCATTAATTGAACACAAATATAGTCTATGGCTGAAAATAGCTTAAAGATAACAATTTAAGGTGTACAAAACAGTTCCACAGTGAAGAACGGGATGAAATGGCATAATTGTCACCCATTGTTTCACCACATTCTCCTTCTTCTTGTTATAGTCTTGTGTTAAATTTGCAAGATTCCAACAGTTCTTCGTAAAACTTAAGCTCTGGATTAGTGTCCCAGTCAATACCAAAGAATATATTTAGCAGCTGAAAGCGTCCTTGGTTTTTGAAGATTTGGGTACAACACACCAAGATAGCAGTTCAACAACCACCTGCTTAATGCTTCTGCCTTTTCTGCAAACATCCCTCGGCACTCCAAGATCTCTAAGATAGCTTGTTCCTCCCTGGACTGTTGTTATTTTGTTTCTGTTTAATAATGACTCTTTTTGTGAGGCTTGACACTTGACGTGTCAGGTTTCATTACATCAGTCACCAACTTATTCCAATACAGACTCCAATCAGATGGATGGCAGTTCCAAATTCCTGAAATATGTCTATGAAGTCCTGTGGATTTAAAATTATTTCCCGTCGTCGAGTATCTTTCCCTATACGACCAATAATCCAAAAACTCGATCTGGTGGCATGTATGAGTGCGCAGCACTAAATTTTTTATAGGGTTGGCGTTTTAGTCGCCAACCACTCACTTAGCTTACCCACCATCATTATATTTTTGTTTTGACCCCCGATTCATCGGGAAAAAGACGGACAATGTGAACCATTGGAGGCAAAAATATATTTCTTAACTTATGATGCACACAGGAAACTACTTTACTGGAAGTTTTTAAACCCTAATTTTCTATCCAACAACATACACTCCTGGAAATGGAAAAAAGAACACATTGACACCGGTGTGTCAGACCCACCATACTTGCTCCGGACACTGCGAGAGGGCTGTACAAGCAATGATCACACCCACGGCACAGCGGACACACCAGGAACCGCGGAGTTGGCCGTCGAATGGCGCTAGCTGCGCAGCGTTTGTGCACCGCCGCCGTCAGTGTCAGCCAGTTTGCCGTGGCATACGGAGCTCCATCGCAGTCTTTAACTCTGGTAGCATGCCGCGACAGCGTGGACGTGAACCGTATGTGCAGTTGACGGACTTTGAGCGAGGGCGTATAGTGGGCATGCGGGAGGCCGGGTGGACGTACCGCCGAATTCCTCAACACGTGGGGCGTGAGGTCTCCACAGTACATCGATGTTGTCGCCAGTGGTCGGCGGAAGGTGCACGTGCCCGTCGACCTGGGACCGGACCGCAGCGTCACACGGATGCACGCCAAGACCGTAGGATCCTACGCAGTGCCGTAGGGGACCGCACCGCCACTTCCCAGCAAATTAGGGACACTGTTGCTCCTGGGGTACCGACGAGGACCATTCGCAACCGTCTCCATGAAGCTGGGCTACGGTCCCGCACACCGTTAGGCCGTCTTCCGCTCACGCCCCAGCATCGTGCAGCCCGCCTCCAGTGGTGTCGCGACAGGCGTGAATGGAGGGACGAATGGAGACGTGTCGTCTTCAGCGATGAGAGTCGCTTCTGCCTTGGTGCCAATGATGGTCGTATGCGTGTTTGGCACCGTGCAGGTGAGCGCCACAATCAGGACTGCATACGACCGAGGCACACAGGGCCAACACCCGGCATCATGGTGTGGGGAGCGATCTCCTACACTGGCCGTACACCACTGGTGATCGTCGAGGGGACACTGAATAGTGCACGGTACATCCAAACCGTCATCGAACCCATCGTTCTACCATTCCTAGACCGGCAAGGGAACTTGCTGTTCCAACAGGACAATGCACGTCCGCATGTATCCCGTGCCACCCAACGTGCTCTAGAAGGTGTAAGTCAACTACCCTGGCCAGCAAGATCTCCGGATCTGTCCCCCATTGAGCATGTTTGGGACTGGATGAAGCGTCGTCTCACGCGGTCTGCACGTCCAGCACGAACACTGGTCCAACTGAGGCGCCAGGTGGAAATGGCATGGCAAGCCGTTCCACAGGACTACATCCAGCATCTCTACGATCGTCTCCATGGGAGAATAGCAGCCTGCATTGCTGCGAAAGGTGGATATACACTGTACTAGTGCCGACATTGTGCATGCTCTGTTGCCTGTGTCTATGTGCCTGTGGTTCTGTCAGTGTGATCATGTGATGTATCTGACCCCAGGAATGTGTCAATAAAGTTTCCCCTTCCTGGGACAATGAATTCACGGTGTTCTTATTTCAATTTCCAGGAGTGTATAAATATATTTTCTTAGACAGCTTTGCTTCGAAGTTCCCTTACAAATCGTGAAGTGAAACAGATAAATTTGGCGGTTATAACATGCCGTCTGATCTGATAGTTTAGGTAGTATGCGATTCTTTTTGCAGTCTGAAAAATGCCTTCGCATGCAGTGTATGATAACCAAGTTCACTGGGTAGCTTATCGTTTAATGCGACATACTCTGCTATTTTGACTCTGAAAGTTTCTTACAACTTATAACATTTCGAGCGTCTGTGTCTAGCCGGTGGCCTGAAATTTAGTTATATTTAACGCTGAAAATGTTATTAAGGAAACCGTGTTTCAATTACATTTCAGGATTTTGTGCTGCTTTGTACATTCTCCACAAACTTTTTAATGAACAGTTTACGTGGTAGGTACCTGTGCTTCGAATAATCACAGCAGTGATATCACTCAAATGTGTGTCAGAGACTGAATGAATTTCTTTACACCATCTGTTCGTTTCTCATAACGTCTTCAACTGCTGTCATCGCCTCTTCTTTCTCAAGGTGGTAACCTTGTTCTTAAATTATATTTACCAAGCATTTGAACCCCAAATTTCGAAATTCCCAAAAGTAAAAAAAAAACGTATTTTGACACGCGTAGAGTAATTTCCCCTTTCCACAAATAAATTTATATATATAGTATCTGGATGTGACAGCTTTGCTTTTATTTGTTTCATTCTTTCTTGGTCTCCTACGCTGCGGAGATTGTTGTGTCACGTAATCTTAGCATAATTATTGTGATACTCATAAAATGGCTGATGAAATTTTCTGATGTATTGTTTTCCAACGTCATTGCAATTACAGCCAAACCTTTGAGGGTGGTCACAATGGTTTCTTCAGAAGAAATAGGGGTGAGTATCTGAAATATTGAGATATGTTACTTTTGATTGTTTAATAGCACTGATGAAGTATACCTAAAGGTTAAAAATTCTAAGAGCAGCACCACTAATAATATTAAGTGAAGGCTAATTCATAACTTCATGAAGATTCACGGTTTAATTCGAAGAGTCGGAGACAATGCATAAACTACAGCTAACCTTTGTAGGAACAAAATATTAAATGCCTTTCAATCATCCTTACCTTGCTCGTTTCTCTTGGTTTTTTCTTCCATTTTTAGGTATCTCGTTTCCTTTTCCTACTGTGTCCTAATTCATTGGCAGAAAAAATACTTTCACAAACTCTAACGCTGGTTTCTTTCCCGTACATTTCACTATGTATCACTACAGTTACTACGCTCAGTAATACTGCAAAACCGAGGGCATAAGTGCATTGTTGTCCAGGTGTATGAATTATTTATACTAACCCTTCCCAGGTACTCATGATTGTAATGCGCTTATAAACATCAAAAATAAAACTCTACTTCTTCCTGCAGCATACTGTTAAGACAGCTCCATTTCAGTCTTCTCAGAGGTAAAAAAAAATCTGGTGAATCATTTAACTGTGTGTGTTATTACTACTTGTGCGTATTTTGTTTTAGTAAATTGTAACAAGCATAACACATAAACATGTCTTTGAGAAACTTTGGACTTCACTTTGGACAAACGAAGGTTCAGAAAGCGTGAGGCAATGTACTTTTTTTTTCTTGTCATCATTCTTCTGACTGGTTTGATGCGGCCCCCCACGAATTCCTCTCCAGTGCCAACCTCTTCATCTCAGAGTAGCACTTGCAACCTACGTCCTCAATTATTTTCTGAATGTATACCAATCTCTGTCTTCCTCTACACTTTTTGCCCTCTACAGCTCCCACTAGTACCATGGAAGTTATTCCCTCATATCCTAACAGTTGTCCTATTATCCTCTCCCTTCTCCTTATCAGTGTTTTCCACATGTTCCTTTTCTCTCAGATTCTGCGCAGCACCTCCTCATTCCTTATCCTGTCAGTCCACCTAATTTTCATCATTCCTCTGTAGCACCACATCTCAAATGCTTCGATTCTCTTCTGTTGCGGTTTTCCCACAGCCCATGTTCCATTACCATACAATGCTGTACTCCAGATGTACATTCTCAGAAATTTCTTCCTCAAATTAAGGCCGATTTTTGATATTAGTAGACTTCTCTTGACCAGGAATGCCGTTTTTGCCATTGCTAATCTGCTTTTGATGTCCTCCTTGCTCCGTCCGTCATTGGTTATTTTACTGCCTAGGTAGCAGTCTGCTTCGTGAGCAGTGTGCATACAAAGCAATAAAATGTTGATTACAATGCATAATATCCACAGGACATCAGAATTTATGGACATAACACTTTTACCACGTTACAGAGAACGATAAAAACTTTCTCGAATGTGCGATATTTCGACTTTAGATTGTTTTTGGACATGCTGAGTTTTGGAATTGACCGCCTCGTATGAAGATCTTATACAGATGTCGAAATAAAATTAATACTAAAAATAAAACACTCGAGAGTGCCATTGCAACGAGCGTATCAATAGTCTATAGAAACATAAACCTGATTTTAAGTAACTGGGACCATTTTCTTTGTTATTTGACCTCGCACTATCACTCATCTACGCCGCTCAGTACGTGGCGAGGCACGCTTGAGTTGCAGTGCCGACTACCTATCGACTATTTTGCACATGTATTTTAAATTAAAAATAGCTTTCTAAGAATTTTTAATGATTAAAGACAATACAAGATACGCAAATGTAATTTTATAATAAGTAAGGTACTTAAATTCTTGCCCTTTAGTCTGTGTTTAAAATACAACATTACAGGATATGCAAATTCTGTTTTATAAAAATTCTTCTCATTTAGTCAGTGGCGTTTTTTATTAGTTATTTCTCCAGCCTTGAAAAAGACCCTTACTGCAGGAAGTGAAGGCGATGGACTGCACAAATATTTTGTGGCCATTACAAGCAACATACTATTAGCTTTTATCCAATATTCTAATGCACGAGCATGCTTGTGTGTTACAGGTTTTTCTAAATACTGACGTAGCTTAATTATGGAAACACTGACTGCTGTAACGACAACGACGTTACGTTATCGCTAATTAGGGAAAGAAAGTACATCATCCAACTTCTACATCTACATCCACATCTACATGGATACTCTGCAAATCACATATAAGTGCCTGGCAGAGGGTTCATCGAACCACCTTCACAATTTCTATTATTCCAATCTCGCATAGCGCGCGGAAAGAATGAACACCTATATCTTTCCGTACGGGCTCTGATTTCCCTTATTTTATTGTGGTGATCGTTCCTCCTTATGTAAGTCGGCGTCAACAAAATATTTTCGCATTCGGAGGAGAAAGTTGGTGATTGGAATTTCGTGAGAACATTCAGCCGCAACGAAAACGCCTTTCTTTTAATGATGTCCAGCCCAATTCTTGTATCATTTCTGTGGCACTCTCTCCCATATTTCGCGATAATACAAAACGCGCTGCCTTTCTTTCTTTCTTCAAACTTTCTTTCTTCAAACTGGTAGACGTATCAGCACACGTACTAACACTGCTCATGGACGGTTCTGTTTGAGGTATTATTCTGAATGTTGGTGCGATGGTAGCAGCGTCGTTTCTGAAGTAACTGTGCAACGTTGTCTGCCCCTTGAAATGTCCTTAAACCAAATTTTGTAAACATAGTCCACGCGTTAAATGGTTTCAGTCTTTCATTGACTGATTTAACCAAGAAGTCCAGAGCAATTCGCGCTTCATTAGATGTTAAGGTGGTTTCAAAGTGTGACAACTTTGCAGAAATCCCTCGTATACGAGGTATAATTAAGGATGCAGTGACGTATTATCAGAAGATTCAAGAAGACACATTATCTCTTCTAGCTAAGTAATTTTCTACTGTGAGTTAAGGCGGTGGTTTTTAACTATCATTGACCGCAACTGCAAGCTCACTTTGTACTTTCTTTTGAGCAATTAGTTTGAGCTTTTCCATCGAATCGCCACCTCTTGTATCAGTTTCAGTTCTTTATCATTTGCTCTTTTTTTTAGCACTGCGCTGTCTGGCACTGGCTAGTGTAGAGTTATGAGAGAAAATCACTCAATAGCCTTTGCTTTCAATAAAATTTCGGAAAATAATTCCACTTTGAAACAGTCTTGTACTGTTAAGTTGATTCAGTGGATAAAACAAGTTGAATGTTGAATCCTTAAGATTTCGGCAGTTCTTTCCACATCTGCAGCGTTGTCTGTAACCACTACCGCTGTCTTATCACCAATATTTTATTCTAGAAACACTTGATTGAAGGTCTGAAAAAATGTAATGTCGAAAGTAACAGCCAATACATCCGAAATTTGCGTAATTTCTCAAATACTATTTTTTCAAAGTCTTCTTATGTGAAAAATTACTTTCATATATAAAAAAAAATAATCCTCATAAAACTCGCGCCGATATACTACCTGTCAATGCTAAGATAAACTTCAGCGTCTTAGATGCACGGGGAAAGCAGGAAGAGGAAGAAGACGGATGAGGAAACGTGCAGGAAGAAACAGCATTGTTGGCACTTTCAACCATCGTACCGATGCATTCCTATAATATACCCGGACCGCTCAAAGTTCGCACTTGACAGTTCCTGATATGTAGCGTTTCGTCGACTTCACTGTAGCTCCGATACAACAGCTTAAAATATAAATGAATAATTGTAGCTCCGTCGTAAGTTGCACTGAGAAAGGTCTGTTTTTTATTTCTTGATAAAAAGTCGGGTTGTGGATCTATTTTTCATCTGCGGCTTGCTGCAAATTCGTAACAACAGCTTAAATTACACCATAGCTGAGAGTCTTCCATTACCACTGAAAAATTCCAATTCAGTTAATATGGCCTTTATTTGCGACTTGCTATGCATTTTGCTTTTTTGGCAAAAGATATGCATTAATATTGACGCCACTTTATAACTACCAGAAGATTTAATTCTGTTCCGATTCGTTAACACAATGGAAGCATTTCTCCATAAATCGTACACCAAATCAGTTGTTTATATACTCACAAGACAGCAACACAATAATCATAAAGCCAAAACGAGCTGATTTTGCCATGCTGTATAAATTTTGGTTCAGACGGTGCTGGGGTTCGTTATAAATGGCGCGCGGCAGTAACAATGTTCTTGGAAAGCGCTTTACATTCAAATGTGCTACTTATTTGTAGTAGTAATGAATAAGAAAATATATTTAGTCTGTTGGAACGCAATTATTTAATGATTTTTAAGGTTGTCAGTGTGCCTAGATAGAACACAAATGCACGACGTCGTACTTTCTTTACTTTTGAACTGGTGTCGTACAACTAACTTCTGTTAAAATCATTTTTTATAGAGCTTCTCGATTTTTTGGTTGCACCTTTTGCCCTTGATCTAACTCACTAGATGATCCCCCACCCTTCAGTTGTATTACTAATCCATGGTTCTCTATTTTTTCACCATGCTTTCTTCTTAAGCGTTGTATTAAATTACTTGTATTCCCTGAATGTTTATGTTCTTTCCTGTGGACTTCACAAACCGACTATTTCCCCCATCTTCTTGAAAAAAATCCACACAGATGATTGATTTGTACGATTCATTTTCAAAACAATAACAAAAAACTCGGTTTGTGCACTTATCACACAAAGCAGTCTTGGAAGCGCGGGCTTACCTCGGCCAACAGAGACTATCGGTGGCGCACTAAACTGATCATTTCATGTCGGTAACATTCGGAACACTTCCCGGCGACTGTGCTCTTTGTCTCACTGCTGCCGACGACAGCGATTCAACAATTGTGGCACTATAGTTTCGTGACGAAGAATATTCTTGTGTTTGTGTGGCGTTTAAATAACGAAATTAATGATAAAAAAACCATTGTTGACACAGTGATGACATCTCCTACGACATCCCGAAAAGCTAGAAGCTTTAGAGGTAGCATTCTTCCTCTTGACTCTCGAAAAATTATTAATCAAGTCCTAGAATGATGTAAACTCGAAAAATGAAAACATGATGTTGAGCTAATTTACCCTCTTCACAAATTTCAAACAAAGGGTTTAGTCATTAATGGGCAAGAGCTTAAGAAATGTCTACAGGATTAGGATATTTTACAAAAGCATTCATGGGCTTTCACTGTTAACTCTTGGCAACAAGATCTTAGTTTTGTCTCACATCCATTGAAACAATTACATTTCGCCCAAATGACTTGTTAATATGGACTGCAGTACTCTGAAAGCATATAGTATGTAAATATACACGTACATTTTAATTATTATGTCCATGCACCACACAAATAAAAAACCTGACACTCGATAGGTCGTACTTTTACCATAATCAGTTTCTCGGAAACTGGTTCGTCCCTGAAGGAACAAGCTCCACCAATCGAACACAACAAAGGTAACTAACGTATGAACGATATCTGCACTTCAACAAAACCAAAAGCGACGCAGGGCAGTTAGGATTGCATCGATGTTTTGTGTTTTCGAATCGCCTTATACATGTATAATTGAAAACACATATGTTTACTAAATACCACCATGCAATCTACTTTCCCTCAGCACTCCACACGCCACGGAGGTAATAGGATCCGACAATTTCCGCACGTTTATTAAAGAAGAATTAATTGTAAATAATACAGCTATCGATAGTTGTACTAGACTATCGATAGTAACGGAAGTGCAGAGGTTTTCGGTTAATCGATAGTTTATCGACGTATAAGTAACACTATTCCATACTTTCTATTCATCTAGTTAGTGTTTTCCTCTGCGAGTATTACTGTCTTTTGTTTGCCAGTGACTGTGACTGTGACGTTAAGTCAAAATGTGTTTGTTACTTTTATACGCATAGTACCGTGTATTTCTGACTTTCGTCCATCATCTGGTCTCTTACTTATTCATTTTACTTTGGACATACTGGAAGAAGGTTCAAAAAGAGGTTCTAGTAACATGCTCACAGCTTCAGACATGTTAAAAAGGCTTCAAATCTGCAACAACTAGCCACGTCCAAAGGGCAGACTACCCAGGTCGATAAATGATCTTCATTCTTCGACGTTATTCAAGAAAGATAAAGATGGAGGAACTGGAAATGTATGAACACAGTGCTATTCAAAGAGAGAAAATAGTAAATAAAAAACTCAGCTTCTCTTCCGATAGTTTGTTCAGTAATTTTTTCTTCAGTAGTTTTAAGGCCCTTGTATTGTTAGGCGTTGTTCGGTGAATAAATTTTTCTATTCCTCGTACATGCTAGTTTCGTAAAGCAGGAAAAAGATTTAAGTACCTCTATGAAACGTCACATCTCTGATTCCCGTTAATTTAGGAAAGTATGTATTTTCAGACCACAACACATATGCTTGCTGAAAAGATTGTAAATTCGAAAAAATAAAGTCTACGAAAACAGTGCAAGTGATTCAAAAAGTGTGTGCTACAAAATCACGCTACGAGAGAAGAAACAATGAATCCACAGAAGGCGGGGCGCTGTTACCCCGTGATCTGTGGTGAGTGTAACTGGTCTTACGATACTTACAGATATCGCTGCCAACTATAACGTCGGTGTTGGCTTACCGAATCCATCTAGCTAATGCTAAACAAGAACAGATGTCTGAAACCCCAAACAGAATGAAATATTAAATTATGTTACAACACTTTTTACTTATTCCTTTTGTAGCATTTGTGTTATAAGGGGTTCGAAGGCAGAATAATCCTCGAAATGCGCAGTCTTATACTCATATAAGCAATAGGAAATATTTGAATTGACAAGATTTTTTCACTGGGTGCGGCCATAAACATTTAACTGCATATTGTTCTCATATATTCCTTTCTTCGCCGATTCTGAGGATAATCTCCTCAATTCTCATCTTATCCATCCATTTAATTTTCATCTTTCTATATCACAAGATCTCGAATACTTTATTTCTCTTCTTTCCTGGTTTATAGCTCTAGGAAGAAAAATTTGATCCATTATCGGCAAATTTGGATCGTTATGAGATTGTACTGACAGGGAACACAAAGAATATAATTTAATAGCAGTGTGACTGCTCAGAGAATCTTTGACTGCCAGAAGAGTTGTGAGCAGCTATCGGTGGGAGTGCAAAGTGGCGTTGTGGGGGTAAACTCTTAAGAATATTGGAATGCGTTTTTGTAAGGTTTGTCACAGTCGACAATATGGAAGAGCGATCTTAACACTCAGTTTAGTCTACATTTGTCTAGACAGCGAGTTTATAAAATAATATGACCGGTTTATAATGCGCTAGTAATTGTCTTCGGATCTAAAATAAACAAAAAATAAATTGTTCATAAAAGATTCTATCTGCTTACAATAAATGCAATATAAAAAGGAAAGAAATTGATATAGAACGTACTATAAAACAGCGTGTATCACCTCACATGTTGCACAGTCAAGAACTGAGTCATTAAAACTACTGTATGTTTCGTGATGCTGCTATCTCTACATATTTAAATTGAAGTTTCCTGCTTGTTTCCGTCAAATATTTGACTTAATCTCAGAAGCTCCTCTAGGGAAATTTATCCGATTTCGGCTAACAGATTGCTTCATGAGGATCCTTCGTGTCCATAATTTACAAATATTTCATGGATATTGGCTGAACTACGATGAATTTAAGTTTGCTGCAGCTAAGAAAACGATGATATTGCTATCTAGTGGTACAGCCGCATTGTGCATATTGTATATTACCCGTCTTTCTATTTAGCTTTTTCCTATTTTTCTCAGAATTTCGAACATTTTGCACCATTTTACATAGTCTAACGCTTTTCCCAGTTCGACAAATCATACGATGTCGATTTTTCTTCAATCTTGCTTACATTATCAACCGCAACGTCATAACTGCTTCTATGGTGTGTCTACCTTTCCTAAGGCCAAATTGATTGTCGCACTTGTCGTTTCTTGCTATCTTCGGAATTGTGCGGATGATATTTTTCCGAAAGTCTCATGGTACATGGCCTGTTTTATACATTCTACACATCAACGCTAATAGTCATTTTGTTGCTCTTCTCCCAACTATTTTATAAATTCCGATGGAATGTTTTCCATCCCATCTGTCTTATTTAATCTTACGTCTTCCAAACTTATAAAACTAGATCACCTATCTCTTCCATGTCGACCTTAATTTCTTACTATATCACGTCACCTGACAAGCCTTCCCCGTTGTAGATGCCTTCAGCCTGCTCTTTCCAGCCATCATCTCTCTCCTTTGCATTTAGCAGTGGAATTCCCATTGAAACCTTAATGTTACCGCCTTTGCTTTTGATGTCACGGAAGGTTGTTTGCTTTTTATATATGCTGAATCCGTCCTTCCGATATCCATTTTTTTAATGTCTTCACATTTAGCTTCCCTGCATTTCTGATTTATTTCGCCCCTAAGTGACTTGTACTTCTGTATTCGTGAATTTCCCTGATCATTTTTCTACTTCCTTCTTTCATCGAGAAACAGAAATATTTCCTCCGTTACCCATGCTTTCTTCGCAGTAGCCTTCCGCGTACCTACGGTTTCCACTCCAACTTCTGTGATAGCTCTCTTTAGAGATGTCCATTCCTGTTCAGCTGTACTACCTGCAGAGCTATTTCTTATAGCAGCATCTATAGCCTCAGAGAACATCTCTTCATCCCTTAGTACTTCTGTATGCCACATCTTCGCTCACTGATTCTTCCAAACTAGTTTCTTAAGCTTCAACCTACTCTTCATCATTACTGAACTGCGATAGGAGTCAATATCTGCTCCTGGGTATGTCTTACAATCCAGTATCTGATTTCGGAATCTCTGCATGGCCAAGATGTAATCTGAGGTCTTCCCTTAACTTCCTACCGTTTCCGAGTATACCTCCTGCTCTTCTGGTTCTTGAACAGTGTATTCGCTATTACTAACTGGTATTTACTGCAGAACTCAGTCTTTCTCCTCTCTCGAGCCAATATTCTCTCATAACCCTTTGTTCTACTTCCTCCCTACCATCGTATTAGAGTCCCCCATGACGATTACATTATCGTCTCCCTTCACGAACTGAATTACCTTTTCAGTATCCTCATACACATTCTCTATCTCTTCATCCTCTGCTTCCGACGTCGGCATGTATACCTGAACTACTGTTCATAGATCTGCAAAATTTTCAAGAATTCCACAAATCCATGCCTATACTTATTCGTGGAGCAGCATTAATACCGCCAGAATCTATACGTATATTCTCCTAGGATGAAAATTTAAATTAAAGCTGTCAATTGCCTTTCTTGCCTGCTTATGAACGTTAATCTATGGAAGTCGGGATTTTTATAAGGTTTTCGCGGATACTCGTATAATCATTGATTCACGAGGAAGCTTCATGTGTATATAAATATTTGTTGCTAACTGGCTGAACTATGACGAATTTCAATCCCCCGCCTCGTTCTTTTGTCTATATGTGAAGGCCAGTCTTAAGAACTACGATTACCGGTACGCAACATAAGCCGTTCGGCAATACATCGTTAGTGCTACTCATGCGAATCCACGGTGGGTTGCTGGTTTAATATTAAACAAGGGAACATTTCTAAACGGCATAGCTGTATTGAAAAATACATAATAAAATGTACTATATAAAAACAAAGTTAAACAACATACTTACAGCAGTAGAAGAGTTCAACAACTGAAAATAATGAAATGTGGGGAGAGTATATGAGGACATAAACAATAATTATAATAATAAGGATGCTAACTGATAATGGAAAGTGTTCCTTAATAAACTGCGAACTAATTTAACAAATAAATTGCAAGGTACCAAAAATAATATTCTAGCGTAAAAACGTTCGTTTCAAGTCAGTAAATTATGAAACAAATGAAATGCAAAATACAGAAGGGCAGAGAGGAAACGTAGTGTCACCATGAGTTCACTGCAGCTGCCAGCGGTGGCTTCATTATGGTGGGCTGTATATTGATGTTAATGTCTTTAATCGATGTGTTGTGAAGAAGGGCCAATGCAGTAGCAGTCTCGCCTCTTATGAAGGTTTCTGAATTCAAAAAACTATGCTTTCAGGGAGGTTCGCCTCACACGAGATGAGATCGGTAATGTACTAGTAATATTCTTAGTCAATTACACAGTTAAAGTGTGTTTCATTTGGGCAACAGCATTCTTTAGTAGCAAGACATATGATATGTAACGCATGTAGCAACTATTTCCCTTATGTTTGACTGAGAGTTAAAATGCTACTGAAATTCGAAGTCCATCATCAAAACTGTTAAAATACCGCTGAATGCAGTCTAATCTAATGCTTTCATGGCATCATATTCCCAACAAACTGAGTGCCTTTAATATTGGTTGGGGCAAATAAGTGTCCCAGATGAGTGGAAACGATGGGACGTGAACGCATGCATATAACCACAACGGGTCAGTTATTTCCAACAGGATGAACAAACTGCCCGTACAGTCGGCCGATCCTTGGAGCAGATTTACGATCTTCTAGTCTGACAAAATTGTTAGCAGAGGTCAGTCTCGTGGCAACTCTAGCTGGCCACCTAGATCACCTGATCTGTCAGTGTGCGCTTGCTTTATGTGGGAAGCCCTCAAGTCTAAGGTGTATGGCAACAACCCTGGTAATCTTCAAGAACTGCAGAAGAACATTTCGGACGAGACTGCTGCAGTTCCTGCAGTCCAGCTTCGATCTGTCTTCAGCAACTTGCTGACAAGGGCCCAAAAGTGAAAAAGAGATGAATGTCCGGCATTTTCAACATCTGCTATAGTAAGGTTAGTGCTGTATTTTCTTTCCCCTGCTGAGTTTCTTTGTACCCTGGAATTTTGTTCTCCAGTCTGCTTTTATTTACCCTACCGTGTATAATAGTATGGTGTATAATCCAACATCGAAGTAAAACTTATCCACATCCACAGAAAGCTATATAGTCGTTTGATTGAATTATCTGTTCACCTTTCTCAGGCTTACCCAAGGTACAATATCCAGTTTCTTCCGACTGACAAGCCCCACATAGAGAAGTGGAAATTATACCAATCTTAAAAGATACACGAAGTGGTTTACGTTGCCGCTAAATTCAGCAGAGTCTTGTATACTGGCATTCCTGCACTAAACAACTCACGATCGCTTCTCAGCAGAATAACAACAACAGTTCTCTTCAGGGGGCTACACATTATCAAGTGAATGGTACTAAAAAAGATACAGAGGAGGTTAACGTATGATCATATGGTATTAACACGTCGTTAAATAATTCAATTGGCAGTACATCAAGATAGCACTTAGGTCGATGTGAAGCAGCATCCTACAGACAGGGGCATATGCAGAGATGCCTGGAAGTTAAATACGTGTCATGCTGTGAAAGGTAACTAACACCACATTGCGATGTTAAAGGCAGAATTCTTATAAATTTTGATGACTGCAGAGCAACTGATGAAACAGTACTGGTGGAGATACAGAACACCTTCAGGTCTGGGGCAGGCTGCTATCCACTTATACCGTCCAAAGATGGGGTCATGCTAAAGACGAAATCGACAACGCTGTGCCGGATAAGCTCTAAATACAGACAAACAGAAATCTGGAGTGTAAAATGTATTTTGTATCAACCATGGGTAAAATATGGGATGCTACGTGTTTCAGAAATGCTATTAGTGGGCATCACAGAATGGATGTGAGGCCAAGGATGTTCATGGCGGCTCCGGAATGCGATAAGCCTTCCAACGAGTCACCGCAGGTGTACCGGGAAATGACCTCTGCTGGCCTACTCTTGAGTAAAGGAACGAGTCTCTTCACTGTTCCGAAAATACAATACGTTATGGCAGAGATATGAATGTATGAGAGAGTGATGAAAAGCAATGCCTCTGAATTTTTTATGCTTTTCTCAATATCCGCTGAGGTATTACATGTCATGGACATTACTTGGTCGACCTTCCTGCTTCACTGATGCAAATTGCAACCCTCTGCCACAAGAGGGCTCAAAATTAAAGCATGTGACATGGTGGTATGTAACGTAACTATTTCGATGCGCGAAAAATAGCTTGTTGTAGTTGAGGTACAAACCGCAGAAAACGCTCGCCTACACGTGGAGCACTCCCTTCTTTAACATCCAGACCACACACCAGCACTGCGGCACCTGCAACACAGACACCTTGCGTTCGCTGTCATCGTTAATTCTGCATACAGTCCCGACTTGGCCCCATCCGTTTTCATCTGTTTCCAAATCTTAAAGTACACATTCGAGGATTTCTCTTTGACAACAATGAAGCGGTGCAAGCAGAAGCAAGGTTGTGGCTCCGTCAACAATGTACATCTGGAATCTACTCGTGTCTCCCGGTCTTTTCCGAGGTTGTATACCTCCTTCTCTTGTGATTATTGAATACAGTATTTGCTAATTACCATATGAAATTTGTTGCAGAACTCAATCGTCTTTCTCCTCTCTCATTCCTGTCGCCAAGCCCCTATGCTTGCGTAAACTTTTCCTCTATACCTTCTTGTAAAACAGCGTTCCAGTCTCCAGTGACTATTAGATTTCCATATCACTTTACATACCCGTTCAATACCTTCATACACTCTCTTTATCTCTTCATCTTCTGCTTGCGACGTTAGCATGTATATCTGAACTATCGTTGTCGGCGTTGGTTTGCTGTCGAATCTGATACGAACAACCCTGTCCGTGAACCGACCACAGTAGCTTACTTTCTGCCTCAGGATTCTTATTTATAAAGAATTTTACACCTGTTATAGCTTTTTCTGTTGCCTTTGGTATTACCCTGTATTCGTCTGACCGGAAATCCTTCTCTCGTCTCCATTTCACTTCACTGATCCCCACTACATCTAAATTGAGCTTTTGCATTTCGCTTTTCCGATTTTGTAACTTTCCTATACAACGTTCGAAATTCTGACATTCTGTGCTCCGACTCGTAGACTCTTTCCTATTCTTTGGTTACTCCATCTTCTTCCTATGGCCACCATCGCCTTGGCAATCCCATCCCGAAGATGTGAGTGGGGGACCGATCCGGAATCTTTCGCCACTGGAGAGATCATCATGACACTTTTTTCTATTACAGACCGCAAGTCCTGTGGATGCACATTATTTGTCTTTAATGCAGGTGTTTCCAATGTCTTCTGCGTCCTCAACCGTCGATTATTGCGGATTCTTCCACCTTTTAGCTGCAGTTTTCAACACCAACGGCAAGAGTGTGCCCTGAACCTCTGTCCCCTCCTCTGCTCCCTTTAACATGGCCGTTGGCAGAATGAGGTTGACTGCTCATGCAGGGAGTCTTAGACCACCATTGCTGATGATTTTTATTCAAAATTCAAGTAGTGAGTAGGTTTGAACCCAGAACGGACTAGGTTTTGAGTGGTAGTCAAAGACGCTACCCCCTTTTCCTCTTTTTTTTTCGGCATTGTTCGTTGCATTTGGTCTGGGCGGACTTCACATGACATCCATTCAATCTGATCGTTCATTCCTTTACTTAGTTTTTTTTTTTTTATTACAGAGGGCCACCCGCTCTCTGACCGAATACGCTGAGCTACGGTGCCGGCATATTTCCCTGTATACCCCTAGACAACTTTTTATTCTTAGTGTGCATACTCGTCGTCCGTTATTATGAGGCCGCGCATGTGCATAATAAGCGTCATCTGCGTAATCTCCACACAGTTGCTGAGCGGAATATTAATATGAATGAAGTGCAGTTTACGTAATTACACTACAGGATAACTGGACAATTATAGGGAATTCCTCTCTAAATCGTTGACGCTCTTACCTGACAATTTCAATGGCAGAGGTTTCCCATCACAATTCACCATTACAGCTATTCCTCCGCATCCAAATCTGACGAGACTATGGCCACTGCTTCCACTGTAGCGAAAGGGACATCGTCTTAAAGATAACGGCCAATCGATTCCAGATCAGAAACTGCGAGAGATGACGGACTTGCATATCACGATGACCTCGCCATGTGCAGTTGCTCAAAGACAAATATAGGCTGAAACCGGACTTGCCAATTCAAGCGCTAAATTGCCTACAATCTGGAGTTCGTGTTGTAAGCAAACGATGAGAGTCATTATTGCATAGAGAGACTGAAACAAGTATGAGACGAACTGCCTATGTAAGGAGTAAGATGGTTATAGTCTGACTTCACCACCAATTTAAGGGTTCATACCACGGATAAACACATCCACTGCTCTCACTTCAACTTTTTCTAATCATTATATGTCGCATATATCGCATATATGTTGCATATATCCTCAGGATGTTGGATCCTCGGTAGACAGCTCATCAAGATAAGAAAGTATCTGAATTCCACTCCGCTAATTCCCTTGCTATAGTTTCAAAACTTTCCACATTCTTCAAGATATGCGCTGATTCCACATAGATATGCACACCACCTGATAACTTCATATAGGCCACATTCAACAAGAAACTATCTGGCCACGAGCAGATATGTTCGATACTTCAGTTATTTTATAAAAAAAATTTCGCTATGTTTCTACAAAAAGAAGTATTGAAAGTAACTGTCCGAAAACTACTCACTTGAGAAGACTGTGAAGTAGCCTAACTGGTTTCAGTTTCCCTAGGTCCGTCAAGAGTGGCCTGAACATTCGAATCTGATGTCAGCATAATTGACTGTGACAATACTTGCCCAAATCTCTGCTGCAACCTAATGTCCTAAGGGTAAGGTATACAGCTGCTTCTGCCTGGCCCTAGTAGGATCATGACTACCACTTGCAGCTCTGCTCTTTTTCTGAGAGCGCGTCTGAGACACGTTTTCGAGAAAAGGGATCCTATACTTAATGATTAACAGCAATGAACAGCAAGGTGAAGGAAATGTGTCTTTTGAACACAACACCGATAAGCGAACAGTTCTCTAATCTTTTAAGGTGTGACGCTCCCACTCCTTCAATAGGAGATCAATGACAGGAGGCTGAAAAGGTGGGGCTGCCATCTACGCTGACAGCCTTGTAGGTAGGACAATGACAAATACGAGTAATCATCTTGGGTATTAATAAACAGCTTCAGCTGAACTTTGTCTTTTATCATTAAATCATTACCTGTTTCGTCACATTAAAGGTCACATCTTCAGCTGTATGTTTCAGTTATAACCTGAAGATCTGCGTTTTAGTGCCACGAAGCCGGTAGTGATCTAATGCTAAAGGACAAACTGTAGCTGAAGCGGTTTATTAATACCCAATATGACTTACATTTATGTGCAGGTCGTGGAGAAAATGGTGGCAGCACAGTGCGGCGTGATGGGGTGAAAATCCTATGACCCTCGGAGGGAAAGCAGTGCAATAACTGTGATGATGACGCAAAGGCTTTCCCTGGCAGCGGTGCTTGGATCCTCACATCAGTGGTACGAGCAGGGGGCTGCTCACGGAAGAACTGTTAGGCAGCAGCAACAGAGCCTGCAGCCGACTGTTACTCGGGGTGGCCAGAGACAGCAGCTGTCCCCTGTTGAGGTGCCTTGGCTCAGTGAGTGTGAGCGCACTAATCAAAAAACAGTTGTGATTATTATTAAAACAGTGGTATTCGAGATTAAAATCAACGAAGTTGGGCAGTTATTAACCATAAAGGTTATATGTAAGTTGTAGGTGTCTCATCTGCAAAGATGTCAAAAACGGTGGGCCAGCCATAGGCTGTTTAACGTGGTGGAATGTGCCGGGTGACACAGGCAGAGGCCCACGCCTCAGAAGTATCGGCTGGCAAAAATCAGATGCACACAGACTTCATACAGGAGGCTGCAACCGCTGACTAACAACAACATGCTTATAGTGTCACCCAGGTACGAAAATATGATGATGATGATGATATTTGATTTGGAGGGCGCTCAACGACGTGTCTATTAGCGCTCGTACAAATCCCAAGTCTTTACATTCCAGTCTCGCCATTTTCCGTAATGGTGATGAAATGATGAGGACAACACCAACACCCAGTCCCCTCGGGTGGAGACAATCCCCGACTCGGCCGGGAATCGATCCCGAGAGCAGTAATCCAGAGGCAGCAACGCTAAACATTAACCACGAGCTGCGAGTGAGCCATATCCTACAGTACTGACTCCATTTGAACAGGTGGTGAGTGTGTAGGTAAAAGAGTGGGTATGTGGAATGCGTATTTCAATAAACGCAAGGAGTTCCATCTACGAATCCCGCGATATATGAGTATTTCATAGCTTCGGTTATATAGGGAATACCTCGGGAAGGTGCCAACTGAGTGAGCCATCACGGCTAAGTGAGAGGTTGTAGGGAGAATGCGTATTATTAGATGATGAGGCAGTCGAGGAAAGAGCATCTTCGCCGGCCGCGGTGGCCGAGCGGTTCTAGGCGCTTCAGTCCGGAACCGCGTGACTGCTACAGTCGCAGGTTCGAATCCTCCCTCGAGCATGGATGTGCGTGATGTCCTTAGATTAGTTAGGTTTAAGTAGTTCTAAGCTCTAGAGGACTGAAGACCTCAGACGTGCTCAGTCCCATAGTGCTCAGAGCCAAGAGCATCTTTTTGGACCCACCATTCTGCTTCCATCTACCGGGACCTACCGTTATCCTCCTCACACATTTTCTATTGGTGGAGGTTTTTAGACAGCGTTCACAAGCCGTGTGTGCCAAAACTATCTGGGAGATATCACGAAAAACTATAATCCGGATAGCATTGCGAAGGTTTAAACTGTGTTCCTTGCAAATGCTAGGCTCCGACGTATCGTCAAGTGGATGTCAAACACAAATACTGGAATGTTTCTCATCTTTTTTCCAATGATCAAAGTTGAAAATTGTATGTCTTTTGTTCTAAGAAACAGTCGCTAACTATCGAGATGACAAAGTTTCACCTTTCCCTATGTGGACTCCCAATCCTATTTGGTAACTGAACACCATGGGAATGCTGTCAGAAACAAAATTTTCCTGAATACCTTCTAATAGTATCTTAACACCGTCGGGAGACACCTTTGTAAAAACTATTGGAAGGCACGTCAAAAATTAAAGGCTTATTTCTGAAAATAAACTTTTTGTTGGGAAAACAAGTAACATCATTTCTCTGCTTAATCGCTCCCAGTTCGATGAACTTGATGTATCTCTAGACAAGCTTCATATTTCCGTAGTGAAAGAAGTTTTGTGCCATCTTTCACATCCATTCGTGTACCAAATCCAGGAAAATGTCGGTTCAGGAAGGTGCTCCATCGTCAGACCAAAAAGGTGTATAAGATAAATCAGGAGTGTACAGTGGGTGTTTCATATCGACTTGAAACCATGATTTTGACTGCAGTGACCTATTTTTCCGTGCCGTAAGAGGGCGAGTAAATCACACATTTTCAAAACTTCCTTCTCCTGTTCGTTTCACTTTTAGTCTTCATATGTCCAGCGCATTACAGTAGTCTCTTCCACTGATCTTTGGGAGTGTAATGAATCAGCAGTGGACATTTCATACCCTGAAACGCTGTCGTGATCAATTTTCGTGCAGTAGCTTCCCTTCTAAACTAGTTTGCTGTAGGCGAAGGTGGACATTTTCTGTGGTTAGTAGAGGCGGACCCACATGCCATCAGCGGTTACTAAGGAAGTCATAAAGCCTTCTATTTCCCCTAAACGAAATTTAGGGATCGCCAAAGGTTCCTATTTGTGTTTGACTGTCAGTAGAAGTCGTACCCAACAGGCATATATTTTTCGATACATTCTGTTCGTGGTCGACAACAAATGCTGAACCGTAACTTATGTACAATATCATCCATTCTGTCATTACTATCACGACGAATCATTTTTTCAGTTATCATGATGCTTGTGCTCGTTTACAATGTGCACTGCCAACCCGAACGCTGTTAGTCACGAACACATTTCTATTTTTAAAGACATTTGTCCACCCGTATATTTTTAGTTCACTGATGCGGTTATAACTTACTGTATCTGCATTCTCCGAATGATATCCCCACAACTTCGGTCTCTTCAGAATATATGAAACGAGTCACTTTCTGTAGTTCTTCTTTGGTGTACACGGAGAGCCATGCACTCATATATAAATGCTCTGAAATCACTACTAACAATTTATTACAACAAAACAGCTAATAAACGAAAACAACAATATGGTTAAGGAATGCCATTGTTGTACAGTGTTGCTAACATATGGAGCAGGGAGAAACGCCTTTACTGTTGGCTAGACCTTTCATATTTGAAACAAAGATGGATGGAAGATCAGTATTTAACCTCCCGTCGACTACGTCAAAATTAGAGATGCAGCACAGCACTGGACAGCAAAACAGCTGTGTTTAGGGAAATAAGGACTAATCTGCACTGTCTGACAAAAGAAACGACAGGCGCCAGAAAGACAAGGTCGGATGTCAGCGTTACTTCGTACACGCTCATGCCTTCGGCGGGTACGTATATGATTAGAGGTCTGTGTGATAGGTAGAGCGGCCATCATAGTGCAGTTAATGTTGTTTATGCTTAGTATTTTGTTTCAAGGTTTGGAAGGGTACATATTGGAAGTGAATGGCATCAGATGTTGATTGATCACTGTGAAGGACACGGAGGTGATGTATACTCGTATGAGACAGCGTTATCAGCACCTAACAGAGTTTGAAAGTGCCGTCAACGTGGGTCTCCATTTAGCTGGCTGGCCGAATCATGCGATATCCAGATTTTTGGGTTCAAATGGCTCTGAGAGCTATGGGACTTAACTTCTGAGGTCATCAGTCCCCTAGAACTTAGAACTACTTAAACCTAACTAACCTAAGGATATCGCACACATCCATGCCCGAGGCAAGATACGAACCTGCGACCGTAGCGATCGTGCGGTTCCACACTTTAGTGCCTAGAACCACTCGGCCACTCCGGCCGGCTTTTTGGGGCATTCGGATGTGACAGTGGTCTGATGTTTCACTCCATGGGATTGTGACGGTAGGCATATCTGTGATCAGGGTACCAGTTGACTACGTCTGATCACCACAAGGGAGGGTCGCCGTGTTTTGCACCATGCACACCTAACCCCTTCACATGTGTACCTGTCGCCAGTCTCCACGCGTCATTGGTCGGAGGCTAGCACAAGTTAGGGCATTACCATCCCTTGTGTAGCCTGCCGTTAACACCACGGCTGCCATGAAGTAACATCTCAATCCATAAAGTTCCATTTCGTTATACGCTCCCCTTCTGAGTGTAACACTTCTTTGTCCCAGAGGTTGAAAATACCGCTTCAGTTGTAAATGTCCTTTATTATTACACGCCGGGTTTCGGGCTCTCATTAGCCCATCCTCATGTGTCACGCTGGAAATAGCAAGAGATAGGAGAGAATTTTCACACGCCGCAACACACGTAAACAACAAAAAAAATCATAAAAAGTTAAAAAAAAATTTTCGAAACCACCGGTCGGGCTAGTTGCAGTGAAGCCTATGTCAATGCGAAAGTAACACCAGACAGTACTACGAACGACTGCATGGGTAGGGTAATATACAAATAATGCCAGGACACTTTCACTGTGCTGAGGCCCCTTGGGCCGCGGTGAACGCGTGCTAGGCGCAGAACAGGGAGTAGCGGATGCGAACGAGGAAGAAAATTGGTAAACCAGAGTGACGAAAGTGATGCCATCTATTGACGGAGAGAAGAACGCGGGGCTTATCTCCCGGCCGTTCACAATCTGAATTAGTGGTTTACATTTAAAATGAAGAGAAAACAAAAAAATACATAAAAGTACACGAAATGAGTTTAAAGTGCATTATGCGCAGCAGAGGAGCGTATTGAACAGTTCGGTACAGAACTGTGGTAAAACTGAGTAGAAGGTGCGACATAAATTTGTTATATAAACCGTAAAGCACAATGGAACTTTCCTTTTATATGAGTGGCAAACAACTTTTAAATTTAGTGGGGATATATAAGTGGCAGCAATAACACTAAAAGGACACATTAAAAGTGGGGTAAATTTAAAATCTGCTAACCATCAGTCGACAACTAATCGAGGCTTACATAAGACCTGAGACGCATTTTACATCATGTAAGGCAAGTAAAATTATAATTACTGAAAGCACAGATAATGCCACAGTACTATAATTCGCCATAGTCATAGGATAAAATGAAAAACATGCCAACTTCTATTGTTGTTGTTGTTGTGGTCTTCAGTCCTGAGACTGGTTTGATGCAGCTCTCCATGCTACTCTATAATGTGCAAGTTTCTTCAGCTCCCAATACCTACTGCAACCTACATCCTTCTGAATCTGCTTAGTGTATTCATCTCTTGATCTCCCTCTACGATTTTTACGCTCCACGCTGCCCTCCAATGCTAAATTTGTGATCTCTTGATGCCTCAGAACATGTCCTACCAACCGGTCCCTTCTTCTCGTCAAGTTGTGCCACAAACTCCTCTTCTCCCCAATTCTATTCAATACCTCCTCATTAGTTATGAGATCTATTCATCTAATCTTCAGCATTCTTCTGTAGCACCACATTTCGAAAGCTTCTATTCTCTTCCTGTCCAAACTATTTATCGTCCATGTTTCACTTCCATACATGGCTACACTCCATACAAATACTTTCAAAAACGACTTCCTGGCACTTAAATCTACACTCGATGTTAACAAATTTCTCTTCTTCAGAAACGCTTTCCTTGCCAATGCCAGTCTACATTTTATATCTTCTCTACTTCGACCATCATAAGTTATTTTGCTCCCCCAAATACCAATACTCCTTTACTACTTTAAGTGTCTCATTTCCTAAGCTAAGTCCCTCAGCATCACCCGACTTAATTTGACTACATTCCATTATCCTCATTTTGCTTTTGTTGATGTTCATCTTATATCCTCCTTTCAAGACACTGTCCATTCCGTTCAACTGCTCTTCCAAGTCCTTTGCTGTCTCTGACAGAATTACAATGTCATCTGCAAACCTCAAAGTTTTTATTTCTTCTCCATGGATTTTAATACCTACTCCGAATTTTTCTTTTGTTTCCTTTACTGCTTGCTCAATATACAGATTGAATAACATTGGGAAAAGGCTATAACCCTGTGTCGCTCCCTTCCGAACCACTGCTTCCCTTTCATGCCCCTCGACTCTTATAACTGCCATCTGGTTTCTGTACAAATTGTAAATAGCCTTTCGCTCCCTGTATTTTTACCCCTGCCACCTTTAGAATTTGAAAGAGAGTATTCCAGTCAACATTGTCAAAAGCTTTCTCTAAGTCTACAAATGCTAGAAACGTAGGCCTGCCTTTCCTTAATCTTTCTTCTAAGATAAGTCGTAAGGTCAGTATTGCCTCACGTGTTCCAATATTTCTATGGAATCCAAACTGATCTTCCCCGAGGTCGGCTTATACCAGTTTTTCCATTCGTCTGTAAAGAGTTCGTGCTAGTATTTTGCAGCTGTGACTTATTAAACTGATAGTTCGGTAATTTTCACATTTGTGAACACCTGATTTCTTTGGGATTGGAATTATTATATCCTTCTTTAAGTCTAAGGATATTTTGCCTGTCTCATACATCTTGCTCACAAAATGGTAGAGTTTTGTCAGGACTGGCTCTCCCAACTCCGTCAGTAGTTCTAAAGGAATGTTGTCTACTCCCAGGGCCTTGTTTCGGCTCAGGTCTTTCAGTGCTCTGTCAAACTCTTCACGCGGTATCGTATCTCCCATTTCATCTGCATATACATTCTCTTCCATTTCTATAATATTGTCCTCAAGTACATCGCCCTTGTATAGACCCTCTATATACTTCTTCCACCTTTCTGCTTTCCCTTCTTTGGTTAGAACAGGGTTTCCATCTGAGCTCTTGATATTCATACAAGTGGTTCTCTTTTCTCCATAGGTCTCTTTAATTTTCCTGTAGGCAGTATCTATCTTACCCCTAGTGAGATAAGCCTCTACATCCTTACATTTGTCCTCTAGCCATGCCTGCTTAGCCATTTTGCACTTCCTGTCGATATCATTTTTGAGACGTTTGTATTCCTTTTTGCCTACTTCATTTACTGCATTTTTATATTTTCTCTTTTCATCAATTAAATTCAATATTTCTTCTGTTACCCAAGGATTTCTACTAGCCCTCGTCTTTTTACCTACTTGATCCTCTGCTGCCTTCACTACTTCATCCCTCAGAGCTACCTATTCTTCTTCTACTGTACTTCTTTCCCCCACTGCTGTCAATTGTTCCCTTATGTTCTCCCTGAAACTCTGGTTTAGTCAGTTTAACCAGGTTCCAACTCCTTAAATTCCCACCTTTTTGCAGTTTCTTCAATTTTAATCTGCAGTTCATAATCAATAGATTGTGGTCAGAGTCCACATCTGCCCCTGGAAATGTCTTACACTTTAAAACCTGGTTCCTAAATCTCTGTCTTACCATTATATAACCAATCTGTTACCTTTTAGTATCTCCGGGATTCTTCCATGTATACAACCTTCTTTTATGATTCTTGAACCAAGTGTTAGCTATGATTAAGTTATGCTCTGTGCAAAATTCTACCAGACGGCTTCCTCTTTCATTTCTTACCCCCAATCCATATTCACCTACTATGTTTCTCTCTCTTTTCCTACACTCGAATTCCAGTCACCAATGACTATTAAATTTTCGTCTCCCTTCACAATCTGAATAATTTCTTTTATCTCATCATACATTTCATCAATTTCTTCATTATCTGCAGAGCTAATTGGCATGTAAACTTGTAGTACTGTAGTAGGCATGGGCTTCGTGTCTATCTTGGCCACAATAATGCGTTCACTATGCTGTTTGTAGTAGCTTACCCGCACTCCTATTTTTTTATTCATTATTAAACCTGATTTTGTATTTATAACCGTGTATTCACCTGACCAGAAGTCTTGTTCCTTCTGTCACCGAACTTCACTAATTCCCACTATATCTAACTTTAACCTATCCATTTACGTTTTTGAATTTTCTAACCTACCTGCTCGATTAAGGGATCTGATATTCCACGCTCCGATTCGTAGAACGCCAGTTTTCTTACCCTGATAACAACGTCCTCTTGAGTAGTCCCCGCCCGGAGATCCGAATGGGGGACTATTTTACATCCGGAATATTTTACCCAAGAGGATGCCATCATCATTTAATCATACAGTAAAGCTGCATGCCCTCGGGAAAAATTACGGCTGTAGTTTCCCCTTGGTTCAGCCATTCGCAGTATCAGCACAGCAAGGCCGGTTTGGTTATTGTTACAAGGCCAGATCAGTCAATCATCCAGACTGTTGCCCCTGCAACTGCTGAAAAGGCTGCTGCCCCTCTTCAGGAACCACACGTTTGTCTGGCCTCTCAACAGATACCCCTCCGTTGTGGTTGCACCTACGGTACGGCCATCTGCATCGCTGAGGCACGCAAGCCTCCCCACCAACGGCAAGGTCCATGGTTCATGGGGGTGGGTGAGGGGGGGGGGGGGGGGCAACTTCTATTAAGAGAAGACAATTTTACACCTATGTAAAATGAACTGGGTGGACCTTGCGGACCTCAGTATAGGAAACAGGCACATGCCGTACATTCGTCAAGCCTATTGAAGTCCACAAAAATAAAGGTAAAATAACATTGACCCAATTAAGAATTATACGTGTAAGGCGTACAGTAATCAGGGACCAGAAGGAGAAGGAGATGAGGCTGGACGCTGCTTCAAAAAAGAAAAGTTATTCAGTAGGACTGCGTGCTTAAGCGCAGTTTTCTCGTTCAAAATGACAGACGGATCACGGCAAATGGTAAGGATGATTTCTATTTCTTCTAAAATGTTTAAAACCTCGCGCTGAATATGTGGAATGCTGCAAGTTGTGTTCATATTTGAAATGGAATGGTTATGATCCTTCAGGTAGTTATTGAGAGCGGATTGGGAATTGCTAAGATCCTGATCCTCTCTGAACCGTATGTTAAAGGAGCTCCTAGTTTGGCCTATAGACGCGGAATGGCACTCACTACACCGGATGCGATAGACGCCCGATTGTGCATAGCGACTATCTTTTCTGGTTTCGTTGTGCTTCAATAGGTTCCCGATCTTATGCGGGGTGTAGAAGGCGGGTATAACCCCCTCTTTTCTAAGGCATTTGCCAATCGTGTCAGATATAACACCTACATACGGGATCCTGCAAAAAAAATTTTAGAGTTATCATTACTAGTAGATGACAGGATAATCCCGTACAGATCGTTTGGAAGCGCCTTCTTTGTCTGTTTGTATAGATCTGAAAATCCATATTGCAGTGTGAACCCTGGTTGTACAGAATGGTACTCCTTTAACCGGGACTCAGACGGCAGATTTACCGTCTGTTACCTCCTGCATCTGCCGCTAAACGTCTGCCCTCTCTTCCATTGACTTGAGCGTGAAAGGTGATGCAATGTGACTAAATCAAGCTTATATATTTCAGAGAAAGTACTGAAAATAATTTACTTCCGTGTAAAGAGTAGCCTGACACATTCTGAATACACTTCTACACACTTGACGAATTTCGGTTGTTGAAATTTGGGAGACGACTAGCCGAAAACTTTCTTCTAACTCTTCGACTGTATGGAGAGTCTTTGCATATATCTTATTTTCTAACATTCCCCAAACATAAAAGTTGTACGGATTTAGATCTGGAGAACAAGGAAACCAATCAACTATCCTGTCATCAAAAATATTTCGTATTACTGTCGCAGAAGCATTGGCTGTGTGTCCTCTTGTATTGTCCTGCATGAAATACAGTTTTCGTCAGCCGTTAGTCCTTTGAAAATAAGATCTAGTATATTTAGGAACTTCCAGCATGCTGGAACAGCTATGGGTCAGCAACTTCTGATAATAAGTACAACGAAAAACCAGTCCAAAGTTGCCAATTTTACTAATTGTATTCACTCTATGACTAGTTTCGGGCTGAGACCGATTACCAGATCGACGCAACGTAGTCAAAACTGTTATTTGTAAAGATGTGAAAACCATGTCAAGAATGTGCAACGTTACACGTTTTTGACATGATTTTCACCTCTTCGAAATACAATTTTGTACTACGTTAAATGCTTTGAAACTGGCTCTCGTCCCGAAACAAGTCACCGACTGAATAAAGAAAGTAAAACTGGCTGATACGTGTTACTTACTGGAATTAAGGAAAACGTGGAAGGGAGGACCCACCAATATAACTTTCTTTCCAAGCAACCTGTTTATTTAACAAAATATGCAACATTTTTTTTTATAAAACGAACAAATTAGCAAAATTCTTTTGTCCTTAAACCTTAAGATGAATTAGCCTTAACAAAAGAGTTCAAAACAGCAAACAATATAACAATGACTACAAGACTGCTGGACCAGTAGCCCACCCGTTGTCGGGTTGAACAGCGGTGTTTACTACCGCACTGGACACAGTCGCTCTTATTAAATGCCCTTTTGCAACACATGAAAAATATAAGCACCAATTATGACAATAGTGATTCAATTACTCAAAACAGATGACGCAACTTTTAATTTGAAAGCTGTAAGTCGAAAGGTTCGGGGTCAAGATGCGCACCTGTGGTTAAAGGTTAAACAGATTAGCAAACAATATGACAATGATAAGGCTTACTTCAAAGCAACCAACCTCCTAATTTCAATCGGCAACCAAGATGCGACTGGATCCCAACGTGTCGCTTCTACTTCTGACAGTTTTATTTTGCCTAAAGTCCTGGTGACAGTTGGCTGTTAATATTTTCAAAGTTAAACTGATAAAGGAACGTCTTAAAACATTACTTGTGATCACTTATTATAAGAGAACCCACTCGGCAGAACCACAATACCCAGCTAAAATACACCAATGACGACCCGGTCTTTCAAACACAGTAACGAACAGCTCAGTACAACGGGTTGTTTAGATTATAACTAATGACTGAGAAATTCAATTATAATGAAAGAACTGAAATGGTTAACATCTAAATCTAACAACAAGGTCCCTCTTTGTTTAACGGCAACCTGTGCCTTAGTACAATTGTTCTAGCTGCATCTACGACCAGGAACTGATTCATTAGAACATTACTGATCGGGTACATACCAGAAAAGAAAGGCAATATAATAGTGGGACAAATTTTCAAACGACAACTAGTTTCTTGGTACAACACCACGGCCTATCTTTTCGACCAAAGAGCTGACCGTGTAAAACTCTGAGGGTCGGCTACAAACCAGAAAATAATATGGGGGTCGTTTACAGAACGACACCAGTCACCACGAGGATTACAGAATGTTACTCCCCTTTATCAAGAAGCTGTTCCATGGATCCACGGTGCGTCGCAGCGATTACTGAGTGGTGCCAACGAAAGCCAGGTAGAAGAGGCAGCCTAGCCACGAGCGATCGTGCGACACGAATGTTGCCAACCAACCGACGGGATGTCGGCCTGCTGCTTGTAGTCGACGCTGACCCCGGTATCTTCGCTCTGCGCAGGCCCTCCTTGCGGAGTTCGTGGCTTCGGCTGCTCGGACCTCGTGACCACCTCTTGTCGCGACGCTACCGTCAATCGCCCAAACTTCGTGCCCCTCCTCGGGACAGCGAACCTCATATATATACAGGGTGTTTCAAAAATGACCGGTATATTTGAAACGGCAATAAAAACTAAACGAGCAGCGATAGAAATACACCGTTTGTTGCAATATGCTTGGGACAACAGTACATTTTCAGGCGGACAAACTTTCGAAATTACAGTAGTTACAATTTTCAACAACAGATGGCGCTGCAAGTGATCTGAAAGATATAGAAGACAACGCAGTCTTTGGGTGCGCCATTCTGTACGTCGTCTTTCTGCTGTAAGCGTGTGCTGTTCACAACGTGCAAGTGTGCTGTAGACAACATGGTTTATTCCTTAGAACAGAGGATTTTTCTGGTGTTGGAATTCCACGGCCAAGAACACAGTGTTGTTGCAACAAGACGAAGTTTTCAACGGAGGTTTAATGTAACCAAAGGACCGAAAAGCGATACAATAAAGGATCTGTTTGAAACATTTCAACGGACTGGGAACGTGACGGATGAACGTGCTGGAAAGGTAGGGCGACCACGTACGGCAACCACAGAGGGCAATGCGCAGCTAGTGCAGCAGGTGATCCAACAGCGGCCTCGGGTTTCCGTTCGTCGTGTTGCAGCTGCGGTCCAAATGACGCCAACGTCCACGTATCGTCTCATGCACCAGAGTTTACACCTCTATCCATACAAAATTCAAACGCGGCAACCCCTCAGCGCCGCTACCATTGCTGCACGAGAGACATTCGCTAACGATATAGTGCACAGGATTGATGACGGCGATATGCATGTGGGCAGCATTTGGTTTACTGACGAAGCTTATTTTTACCTGGACGGCTTCGTCAATAAACAGAACTGGCGCATATGGGGAACCGAAAAGCCCCATGTTGCAGTCCCATCGTCCCTGCATCCTCAAAAAGTACTGTTCTGGGCCACCATTTCTTCCAAAGGCATCATTGGCCCATTTTTCAGATCCGAAACGATTACTGCATCATGCTATCTGGACATTCTTCGTGAATTTGTGGCGGTACAAACTGCCTTAGACGACACTGCGAACACCTCGTGGTTTATGCAAGATGATGCCCGGCCACATCGCACGGCCGACGTCTTTAATTTCCTGAATGAATATTTCGATGATCGTGTGATTGCTTTGGGCTATCCGAAACATACAGGAGGCGGCGTGGATTGGCCTCCCTATTCGCCAGACATGAACCCCTGTGACTTCTTTCTGTGGGGACACTTGAAAGACCAGGTGTACCGCCAGAATCCAGAAACAATTGAACAGCTGAAGCAGTACATCTCATCTGCATGTGAAGACATTCCGCCAGACACGTTGTCCAAAGGTTTCGGGTAATTTCATTCAGAGACAACGCCGTATTATTGCTACGCATGGTGGATATGTGGAAAATATCGTACTATAGAGTTTCCCAGTCCGCAGCGCCATCTGTTGTTGAAAATTGTAACTACTGTAATTTCGAAAGTTTGTCTGCCTGAAAATGTACTGTTGTCCCAAGCATATTGCAACAAACGGTGTATTTCTATCGCTGCTCGTTTAGTTTTTATTGCCGTTTCAAATATACCGGTCATTTTTGAAACACCCTATATATATATATATATATATATATATATATCGGCACGCAGAGACCTTCTAAGGACACAACCCACAGATTCCAACTCTTCCTCATAGATATTGGCAATGGGGCCACAAGGGAGCTATAGTCGATATTGCACTTGAACCAGTGGCATCAGACAGAGCAGTCTACTAACTCAAGGGTGCCACGGCTCACTGGCAACTTTGGACTGATTTTGTCGAAGCCTGCTACGATCGCAGGTTCGAATCCTGCCTCGGGCATGGATGTGTGTGATGTCCTTAGGTTAGTTAGGTTTAAGTAGTTCTAAGTTCTAGGGGACTGATGACCTAAGATGTTAAGTCCCATAGTGCTCAGAGCCAGTTGAACCACTTTTTGTCGACGTACTGATGCAGTATATTGTTCGCGTACCTGTGAGAAGTCATTGCTTTATGGAAAATTCTTGGTACCATAATTCGTCTTGCACTAACTGCACACGACTCTCTTGTGTTCACACCATGCAGAGGCATTTGATGTAACCGATAAGAATTTTCGGAATTCAATCATCGATTGTTCTGCGGAATTATTCACTCTGATAAATGCAGTGTAGCAAGAGCATTTCGGTATCAACTTCCCCGTCATGTTCACACTAACAATCGTCATACGTGAAACACTCAGGCCGTCTAGCGACAGATGCAGGTGGCAACAGCCGGTGAATCTACCATGCCACGAGGGCTGCGGGCTTCCCATACGTGTCGTACGTTAAAAAGCCTGTGTGTCTCAACTGGAGTATCAGTATCCACACAGGCAGCGTTCTAGTCTTCACATCTGAACCGGCAGTGGTAATCTAACACCAAATTTTATAACTACTGAAAATCAGTGTCATATGACCAAGTTGTAACGTATCGTTTCCCGTCCACACTTGCGTGCCCGTTCTGTGGTTGTTGGTTACGCCAAGTCTGGTTTCTGGCGTTTGGAGACCGAGACTTCCTCCATATTAGTCCTCATGAAACGGTTGCGGCTCTGGCCTGCGAGGCGGCTCAAGGGTAAATAACTTTCCCGTGACGGTAAATTTAAATTATTTCGCAACAAATGTTACAAACGAACTTCTGAAAAGCCATGGCAGCAAGCAGGTCCATGCAATGTAGTGCCTTTAGTGAGAGGGGAAACAGGACAATGAAATTTCTTGCATGCAGCTACTGAGTCTGAATAACCATAGGGCCTCAGCGTTCCAACAGTTTTCATGAATGGCTGGGAGGTTGTGAAACCGATTCGGATTCGGCGAGCAGCCCTTGTGGGGCTTGGATGTCAAATCGTCGGCCCTTGGGACGGAGCTGACGTTTTAAGATTTTCAACTACAGTAGATAAAGTTACTTTTCTAACATCATCCGCATATGCAGGCATGGAATTCTCCTTAGTTCTTAGTGTGGCCTTCAAGGACGTATGCAAGAATGTGTCAGGGAAATGCAATAATCATCACGAGTGATTTAACTAATTTGGGTTTGAGTGGGTAGGTTTACAAGCAAACTTCCCTTTACTGGGCTTTAGAGACTCCGCGCATCATTTGCGAAACACCACTCCATGCAAAGTGTGTAATGGTGTTGTGTGCGATTATCAATTTCGGCCTGTATTTTTGTCAGATGGAAATTCCACTACTGTGACAATCAACTCAAAACATTATATTCACATGTCCACTAAACGTTACATTCACATGCTTAACACTTTCTTGCGTCAAGAGCTCCGAAGGTGACGTCAACAAAACAAGACCTAGTATTATTTTCAACAATGCGATACTAACGCGTACGCTGCGCGTCGATCTACACTACTGGCCATTAAAATTGCTACACCAAGAAGAAATGAAGATGATAAACGCGTATTCATTGGACAAACATATTATACTCGAACTGACTTGTGATCACATTTTCAAGCAATTTGGGTGCATAGGTTCTGAGAAATCAGTACCACCTCTGGCCGTAATAACGGCCTTGACAAGCCTGGGCGTTGAGTCAAACAGAGCTTGGATGGCGTGAACAGGTACAATTGCCCACACAGCTTCAACACGATACCACAGTTCATCAAGAGTAGACTGGCGTATTGTGACGAGCCATTTGCTCGACCACCATCGACCAGATGTTTTCAATTGGTGAGGGGTCTGGAGCATGTGCAGGCCAGGGCAGCAGTCGAACACTTTCTGTAATCAGAAAGGCACGTACAGGACCTGCAACGTGCGGTCGTGCATTATCCTGCTGAAATGTAGGGTTTCGCAGGGATCAAATGAAGGGTAGAGCCACGGGTCGTAACACATCTGAAATGTAGCGTCCAGTGTTCAAAGTGCCGTCAATGCGAACAAGCTGTGACTGAGACGTGTCACCAATGGCACCCCATACCATCACACCGGGTGATACGCCAGTATGGCGATGACGAATACACGCTTCCAACGTGCGTTCACCGCGATGTCGCCAAAAGCGGATGCGACCATCATGATGCTGTAAACAGAACCTGCATTCATCCGAAAAAATGACGTTTTGTCATTTGTGCACCCAGGTTCGTCGTTGAATACACCATAGCAGGCGCTCCTGTCTGTGATGCAGCGTCAAGGGCAACCGCAGCCATGGTCTCCGAGCTGATAGTCCATGCTGCTGCAAACGTCGTCGAACTGTTCGTGCAGATGGTTGTTGTCTTGCAAACGTCCCCATCTGTTGACTCAGGGATCGAGACGTGGCTGCACGATCCGTTACAGCCAAGAGGATAAGATGCCTGTCATCTCGACTACTAGTAACACGAGGCCGTTGGGATCCAGCACGGCGTTCCGTATTACCCTCCTGAACCCAGCGATTCCATATTCTGCTAACAGTCATTGGATCTCGACCAACGCGAGCAGCAATGTCGCGAAACGATAAACCGCAATCGCGACAGGCTACGATCCGACATTTATCAAAGTCGGAAATGTGATGGTACTCATTTCTCCTCCTTATACGAGGCATCACAACGACGTTTCACCAGGCAACGCCAGTCAACTGCTGTTTGTGTATGAGAAATCGGTTGGAAAGTTTCCTCATGTCAGCACGTTGTAGGTGTCGCCACCGGCGCCAACCTTTTGTGAATGCTCTGAAAAGCTAATCATTTGCATATCACAGCATCTTCTTCCTGTCGGTTAAATTTCGCGTTTGTAGCACGTCATCTTCGTGGTGTAGCAATTATAATGGCCAGTAGTGTATGTTTCCATGTGGAGTATTTCCCGTTAAGGTGATGTCCCATAGCCTACAAGGACCCCAATTTAAGCATCTGGGACTTCTTTTTGTGTGGATACATAAAAATCACGAGTGTATTCCCATAACCCTGCAACCTGACTGATTTGAAGGGGCGATTGCGTAGGAAGTGGAAGCAGTTGATTGTAAAATGATCCGTGCTCACACTGATTTTCGGCTCAAACTTGAAATCTCCTTTCGAGAAAGTGAACATCACCTTGCACACATTATCTTTGATTCATAGTTTCAAATTGCATGTAATTACAAAGATGTTCTAATAAATTCACTTTCGGGTTAAAATTATCTATGTACGGTTCATTTTAAAAACGTCCAATTACAATCGGTCGCCCTTTATAATCCTGTATCGCGGTTTAAGACGAAGGTAATTACTCTTATTTAGACTGATTTTATTTGCAGCAGAGTAGAGAGTTGATACATGTCCGCCGATAAAGGCTTGAGAGGAAATCTGCTAAACAGTACTTCCCGTATTTTGTCTCGTGCGTCCAGCACTGCGTGGATTCTTGCCGAGGTCTCTGAAGACGGACGAAGGGAAGGTCTTCAAGTTACATTCAGCTATTCGTACCAAGCTAAAATCTGCGTGACATGCATTCAGATGTACCAAGCTTCGAAGCTTCTTCTTGCCTATGTTCCGATTTACGTAATTCGCTTAATTTGAACTGCAGATAGATTTCACTTTTTTATGCCTAACGGTAGGCACAGGGACATGTCTTACACCAGTCTAATGATCTTCTAGCTAAAATAACAAATCAGGTAAAAACCGGCTGTGAAAGCTTCCAAAACAAATGTAAATGAGCAGAAAATGATACGACTGATTAACGTGCAGAACTGATCATTTAAAAAACTGTAAACACTGTCCGAATTGGCCTTGAAATCCCAACGGTACCGACCGGCCGCCGTGTGGTCCACAGCCCGCAGACGTCACCGGATGAAGATATGGACTGGCACGTGGTCAGCATACTGCTCTCCCGGCCATTTTCGTGATCGGTGCCGCTACTTCTCAATCAAGTATCTCTTCAGTTGGCCTCACAAGGGCTGAGTGCACCCCGCTTGCCTACAGCACTCGGCAGACCGGGATTGTGACCCATCCAAGTGCTAACCAAGCCCGACGCACTTAACTTCGGTGATCTGACGGTAAGCTGTGTTTCTTACCACTGCAGCAAGGCCGCTGGCAGAAAGTCAATTCAACCAGCCACTTTTGAAAATGACTAAATGATCCTCACACTAATTGAGGGACAGATTCAAAAGATGATATATTCTGATGAACAGCGATGGATGTTCATTTGATATTTGCACTGAACAACGAAAAGCAGCAGGTGTTTGCTGAAAAAATCCACTAACGTCAGATGGCCACAAAAGTTTCAGGCATACTTCATGTATAAAACAAGGGAAATGTGTTTACCTGACAATAATTTCAACGAAAGGAGAGACTTAAGAGAGGAACTTTCCCAGGTTTCTCTCACGAAAAAAAGAAAGGGTTCTGATTCTGTTTTTAAAGGAGTCTCTAGAGCTACATGAAAGAGAAGCGTGCACTCCGTGTGACGCGTTTCCGTAATTAATTCCCGTAAACACCGTGCGCAGCCTCTAAAGCGCTCGCAGAGTGTGTCCACGTACTTGACTTTGAGCGCTGTCAGCTGCAGCTCACGAAACAACACGCGGACAGGCCGCTTTTGTCAATGTGTTTTTATTTTTTTACAAGTTCTCCGAGTGCCCGCATTTTCAACTCTAATTAGTTGGCTCCACAAATGTTGTGTTGTTTTGCTAACAGAGTAGTTGGCGCTGTACTATGCTCGGCCACCACACAATAAACGCACAAAACGAGTGCTAATTAACTTATTTCACAAAAACGACCCCCATTTCAAAATAAAGAGGAAAAACATAATTTTTTGCGTGTATTCGAGATCCGTCTGGTAAAAGATTGCTTAATTTACATGAAAATACCGTCGTAGACATCTTGCTTCACTTGCTGAATGAAATTTCAGTGTCCTCATCATCACTGTCAATACAACGAGTGAAATAGTCAGTTCCTTCAGAAATACTGCTAGAGCAGTAATTATTAATTTATTTACTATGAGCTGTGATTCTTGTCAGAAGTGTTTGGTATTTCGTCCCAGCCGTATCGCTCTTATATGTCGTCCTTTCTTGGACTTTGAGAAATTTATCAGTTTATAAGGTTCCTTCTCTGTGCTCAAATGTGTTTAATGAAACTGTTTCTTCTAAGTCAAGAAAATCTAACAGAGCGGTGAAAATTGATTTTTGAATAGAAATTTGGTATAGTTAACAATCAGTACGTGGTTGTTCCGACATCTTTCGATACAATGCGGAAAAGTTGCTTCTTTTTCCGTTGCTGTCATGACAGAAATACAGTGACATCGGAGTATGTAGGCACAGGAGGTGCTGTGGTGATCAGTTAGTTAGCACCAGGTTGATAACAAATGAAGTGATGGAATTATTTCACAGCTGGTGATTGGGCATCATTTGCATAGTGTTGCAATTCGTTGGATCGACACCTAAGGTGTCATTCATTTTGCAGTGTTTTTTATGTAGTTATGTATTTATCAAATGTAAAGTAGCTGCGCTATTGCGCAACCTTTTCAATTTATTTTCATATTTATAAAATTCATTTTGTATATGTACTCCCCACATCTATTCCCACTCCCTCACCACACACGCGCGAGCGCACACACACACACACACACACTCACACACACACACACACACACACACACACACACACACACACACACACAAACACACACCAAAATCACTGGATCAGTTTCACCTAAAAATTGGATGCATACCATTTACAATTTTTTGAAGTAAGAACTATCTGTGGTGTCACCGCCAGACACCACACTTGCTAGGTGGTAGCCTTTAAATCGGCCGCGGTCCGTTAGTATACGTCGGACCCGCGTGTCGCCACTGTCAGTGATTGCAGACCGAGCGCCGCCACACGGCAGGTCTAGAGAGATGTCCTATCACTCGCCCCATTTGTACAGTAGACTTTGCTAGCGATGCTACACTGACAAATACGCTCTCATTTGCCGAGACGATAGTTAGCATAGCCTTCAGCTACGTCATTTGCTACGACCTAGCAAGGCACCATTACCAGTTTATATTGAGATTGTTATTAATGTATCAACAAGAGCGATGTTCTCCAACTATGGATTAAAGTTAAGTATTACATCAACTACGTACTTTATTTGCTACTATAAATTCCCTTAGCTGTTCCAGACCTCACGCCAGTTTGCGTGAGCTTAAACGCGTGCATTTCGGCCTCCTCTAGCTACACGGTGTTGGCTCTTCTGCCAACACATCACTGTATATCTCCTTTAGATGCAGGGTAGTGATATAGGTGAAAAGGGGCTGACAGAAGGGTAACCCAGGACCGCCTGGAGCAATTACAGATTGGTGTATAGTGACTCATAATTTCTATCATTTCTAAAAAGTGAATAAACTTGTATGACAGGAATGGCTTGGAGTTTCCGAAGGGCAACTTCATCAGCCTAATTGGAAATTTTTCCCCTATTCTTCTCTCCTGCAGACACCTTTCCTTCGCGAAGTATGAGAGCCAGGGGTGTAAGTATATATCAAACTTGCTACTCACCATAATATAGCGGAGATTCTGAGTCGCAGATAGGCACAACGAAAAGACTGTCAGTCTTTTTGTAGTGCTTATTTGCGACTCAGCATCTCGGCTTTATGGTGAGTACCAACTTTCCTTTTCATAATATTGTTACACTCGATCCTGACTTTTTCCATTGCTTTACATATACAATGTGTGTCAGGTTTTTCCAAGATCCTTTGCGCAGATGTAATCACTACTATTTGAAGTGTGTGTGTGTGTGTGTGTGTGTGTGTGTGTGTGTGTGTGTGTGTTAGTGAGACTGTGTGATAGCGTGATTACTGTGGCGATTTTCAGAATCTATTGTGACATAGAATTTAACATATTTTCATCACAAGCTACTTCTAGAAAAAAGGATAGAACAGTATAGTAATTATATGAATTAAAATCTCAGGAGGGTTTTTCTGGATGCTAGTTACTGTTTGGACACAAATGAAACATTTACTATTAAGCCATGCTCGTACGAACGTCATTTAGAAAGTTTACATTTCGATTCCGTCTGTGGTCGACGTCTTCAAGGGGAGCTCCTGCTTTTTCCAGGATCCTTTGCGCAGTTTCAGTCACTACTATTTGAAGCTAAATTTAGTTTCAGGTCAGATGCTGCAGAACATGTTTTGAAGCCAAGACAGCACTGCGTTCGCGTTGACAAAACTCAAGTAGACACAGCCACAAGCCGACACTATCGAAGTCTATACAGAGAGCTCATACAGATTTCTAAACACACATATAATCTAAATCGGAAGGAGGAGAATGTGAAACTAAACTGTAACTGATCCCAGTGCTCAGAAAGACATGCACCAGTCTTGAACCTTGGGGTGATTCATAGTAACAGCGGACGACAGCAGTGACAATGATTATTTGTCCTCACGGCTCTGCTCGGGTACACGGAGAAATGGAACTTTACTACAGTCAGGAGCGATTCAGGGTGCGCACCGGACCTTCGAAAAAGTCAAAGCCCTTCCCTTTGAACATTCCCACCGCAGACGGTGACAGAACGTTAGTTTTCAGCAAGATATGCATCCAACCACGACATAATAGCACGGAATATTTCAATAGCTATAAATGCACTGGGAAGCCGTATGCAACTATGGTGTGGTGGCAGCCACTATTCAATTCCAAAACAAATGTTAGTGGCAAGGGAGGCATCTAAAAAGTCTAAGTAATAAGTTCTTGGCAACTACTATAAAGAAGCCGAGATATCACCATATCTCTTCCCATCTTTGCTCTTCTCTTAGTGTCTCTATAAACTGAAGTTTCTGCACGCTTCTGTCTATTGTATGGGATAATCTCGGTAATTACTGTATTGATTTTCATCCGTATTTGACTAACAGATAGAACGATTCACGAGAAAGACTCGTGCGTACAACTCATAAATATTTCGTGTAGATTGTCTCGACTATGATGAATTAAAACCCGTCAGCGCTGTGGAAACGATGGAATTGTCATATGGCGGTAAGGCTGCGGAAACTCCAGACAGCAGCCAAGCTTGAGAAAAATCCTTCTTGGGCTTGGTGGTGTAGCTTGTACCTGAAAACCGGAAAGATGTGGGATCGAATCCCGGTAGGGCCACAGAGTTTTCACGTTCTTTTAATCTAGCATTCACCTCACAGTCGCTGGCAGCTGTGACCGAGCGATTCTAGGCACTTCAGTCCGGAACCGCGCTGCTGCTGCAGTCGCAGGTTGGAGTCCTGCTTCGGGCATGGATGGGTGTGATGTCCTTAGGTTAGCTAGGTTTAAGTAATTCTAAGTCTAGGGAACTGATGACCTCAGATGTTAAGTGCCATAGTGCTCGGAACCATTTTTCACCTCACAGTTATTTGGACATTCGCCAGAAGCGAAACATGATTCGGGTTACACGTTAAACTGTAGGCTGCCTTTTGCCGGCTGGGTAACTGGTTAAGGAGAAACAATACGCCGAAGGACGTCCAACTGAAAGACTTACACCAGGACATTGATCCGATCGAAATTATTATTACAAGAATTTTTACGCGTGTAGACACACATTATCCTTCTACAGATGGCATAAAGTCCCTTGCACCCACATTTTTCTTTCTACGTATGAAGGCTAATCATAGGAACTACTGTAGGGACTTTGATTACATTTTCAATAAAAGATATAGATTCGTGTAAATAATATATATATATATATATATATATATATATATATATATATATATATATATATATATATATGTGTGTGTGTGTGTGTGTATGTGTGTGTGTGTGTTTGTATTTTTATTTCCAAACCGCTCACGCCTCTGGGCGCTGCATACACCGTCAAGCGACATGAACTGCTTAAATCTTTAATTTACAAATTTCTTCACTTATTTTTAATCATAACTCCGCGGCGTTCGGTTCGATACATCGACCGCGGGATAGTTCGCGATTCTTGGACAGAGTTTCGTTGGCGGTGATGTGGCTACAGTTCGATAGAGGGCGCGATAGGTACGAGTGGTAGCGAGGCTAGAGAGGCCGCGAGAGATGTAGGGAGCTCCGCGCTGTGAAACGAGGCCTCTTCTGGACGTTGAGGCGACGCGGCGAGTGGCACACGCCGAATCGGGGAAAGGCAATGTGTTGTATATAATCAGTCGGTTGCGGCCTTCGTGTTGGCTCCTGTGTTGGAACGCCGATAACACCACCTTCTAGTTCTGTCTTTCCACCGAGGACTTCTGAGCACTGCCTGCGATCAGTTCCAGTTTCCGAGCCTGGTGAGGCATTTAACTAATGAGAGCATGTTTATGTGTAAAAAGTAACGTCCTGTGCCCTTTGAAGTTCTAATGGAATCAGGAAACAAGCATTTCAAGTATTTACTAGTGGTGTAATTAGCCAACTCTTTGCACAGGCAATGTTCCGAGACATTTGTATATTTGTAGTCAAAATGCTACGTGATCGTGACTGTTAGGCTGCTTACAGTGTCTGTATAAGGCTGTTATTTCACTGCTAAGCTGTTATTTTACTGCTAAGTTTTGTGGTCTTTATTAAAATTTGTGAACTAATTTACTGTCTGGTTTGTCGTTTGAATTTTTGCATCTCTTGTAGCTTTAACCCTAAAGATTGCTAATTTAAATAGGAATTGTTCGTGCGAACCGTTAGGACCGTGATTGTCACTTCCTCTGAACTGAATTTGTCTTTCTTCCCCACTTGAAAGTTTGGATTTTTAATCAACAAATTGTTGATTTAGAATCTTGGTCTGTTGTTAGGCCGATCTGTCGGTGTGTCATCGCCAGTTGACAGGGCGAGCGTTTCCGGCAGTTCCTACTGTCGTGCCGTGGCTGTCGAGCTGCCTGCGTTTGAAACGGCCAAGGGACCTCATGTTGGTCTGATAATTGCTGAAGGCCGGAGCTGTAAAACTGTACCTAACAATCTGGGTGACTGTTGTGTCTTACTTATTCAACATAACTGACCTTACTTCTATGGCTTGTGAGTGTTTGGGTGCTATTGTCATTCTGCGCAACGGATTAATCTGAGATGTACCCTTTACCATGTGGCTCCTGAAAGATGCAAATTCCATCCCCACACTACAACAGAAGTCAGACAGACGCTCCTAACTTTCTAAAGAGAAATGCCCGAAAAACTTTCAGCAATAAATATCCTCTGGAGTCGTCCGCTGTGAGGAAATGACACAAAAATTCACAAAATTTCTTACGTAACTAGTGGCATACTTGGGTACTGGAGTAGTGCTAGTTAGTGTAAGAGAAACATGAAACCAACGAAAATTATTTATTTTGCAAAAATTCTGAGAAATCACAATGGCACTTTTAGTTATGAACTGAACAAGTTATTTCCGAGTTCTTTTCGGAATGTGAAGTTAACTCTTAAGGATAGGATTCGCTAATGAAATTTCTATACAAAGTTTAAGATTGTTATTGCTTTGGCAGAATGGCTGAGAGCCGCGCCTATTCAACTTGAATAATTATCCGTTAGAATGTTGCTAGGTACGGTCGATGCTGTAGCGTGTGAAATGCAGTGAAGCGTATTGTTGTGGAGGAAATATGGGGCTCGCAAGAGCTGTAGCGCACAATACCGTCAGCTGCGATGACTGGTGTCTGCGCCGCTCGCTGCTGACAAATAAGATAACTCTCGTTCTATCTGGACTGACCTTTGCCGATCAAACTCTCCCTACGCCTTGATGAAGTCAAGGACTCCTATTCGCCCCAGTCTAACTATTGGCGTAGTACATGGGTCAGAAAACCAGTCCACCGCGATTCCATTAAAAAATTCGTTCGCTGTCGTTTAACTATAGCTCTGTCCGTTCACACTGCACAATAATTTTTTTCGGCCAACACAGTGAACAACGTTTAATCGCAAGGACTCAATACAGAGTCGCACTCTGATTCGCTCTTGACACAGGTGCTCTCCCAGTTAAGTACTGAGGAGCGAATTCTTCCTCGCTCTTTGAGCACGCGTACGAGCGCACACTGTCGTTACGTGTTCTCGCTCCAAGAGCGACAACGGAATGGCCCCTCTAAACGACAGACATGGAGTATATCTTTCGGTCTCTTCCATTGCTCCTTCAGCTCAAGGCGTCAGAAATATCGTCTGCCAATCAGCATTGCTCTTCTAAAACGGGAGAATGACGTTTCGTTTAAGGCGACCAATCCGGAAATCTGTAGCATCTGCATTTGGCGTTTGCTGTCTCCCTGTGAAAACCTCTGAAACTGCATGCTATGTTTGTAAAGAATGCGTAGGCTGGGCGCTCCCATACAATGTAGCGGAATTTGCTTTTAAGCCGAACATGGGGTCGTTCTCCCCTTTCACTCGGGCAAACGCTTTCCGCTCCATGGGCGGTCGCCGTCCAACGTAGATAGGCTGAATCGTCCTCTGAAGGGACTATCCTCTGTGTGCGGTCCACCTCTCCCGAACTAAAAGCTCTTGTGGCCGTCGTGTCATGAATGTGTGTGTGTGTGTGTGTGTGTGTGTGTGTGTGTGTGTGTGTGTACGCCAGCCTCGAGTATTTTAACCCCAGCGCGCACTTGTTATTTGCGTATAGTTTACGTGAATTCATACAACATTGACTTTATCTTATCGAGTTTGGGTTCGAATGAAGCGTCTTGATGTGCAGAATATGACAGAGAGGGTGGACTATGTAAGTAATGAAGGTCAGGAGACCATGACGTCTTACAGGCTGTTAGTACTGAAATTTGGTCAGGTCATGCTTAATTAATGATCTAGTGAGAGCTGTGTTGTGTTTTTCTTACCTACTATTTTCATTTAAATTGTTACGAAGGAACTATTCTAATCATCGAGTTTGTACATTTTTCTTAAACAATAATTTTACTTAGTGTTATCAACAATTTTGGGCAAATTATCCTTAGTAATTAGTAATATTGGTGGCCCCCTTTCTGCGCATTTCTTTTGACATACACACATTTAATTTAAATTTCAGGACGTATCTTCATGTTGACTAAGCTACGCTTGGTAATTAATGATCTAGTGGATGCTGTGGAGAATTTATCTTAAACACGAATTTATTGGAATAACTCTGTCGGGATTTCATGTGGTTAATTTTATGCTAAATGATTAGTAATTCGATGAATGGTGCAGCCTTTTGGAAAATATTTTACCTTATTTAGGATTACCGTTAGCAGTAAAATTATGATCAATTTTCACAATAGTTAGCCGTCTGCTGTGACCGAGCGGTTCTAGGCACTTCAGTCCTGAATCGCGCTGCTGCTACGGTCGCTGGTTCGAATCCTGCCTCGGACAAGGATGTGTGTGATGTCCTTACGTTAAGTTAGGTTTAAATAGTTCTAAGTCTAGGGGACTGATGACCTCAGGTGTTGAGTCCCAGGTGTTGAGTCCCATAGTGCTTAGAGCCATTTGAACCACAATAGTTAAACCGTTTCTCGATTATCAGTATTTCAATTGTGTGTTGTGGATCATCCCGTAAATGGTACGATGTGAGTCTGTACGATTGTTCTTCTTTCTTAGCTATTTTAAAAGAAGAAAATTGGCTTAATTCATGTCATACTGTAATTGATAATACTTGTATAAATAAATTTGTCTCATAATGCAAACTGTGGTGTTGGTGTTGCTGGTCTAATTCTTCCACCTCACAGCCTTGCATGCTGACACTTGTTATCCACTCTTATTAGCGTCATTTCAGCCCCATAAACAAAATTACCGCTACGCCAGTGCCAGGAAAGTCGTCCGGCAGTGTATAGTTGGTACTGCCCGTGCGAAGACAGGACGAGTCTCTAGCTCTAAACAAAACCAATTAGCCACATAATCAACGCAGTGCATTTAACATTTCTGTTATTAAACTGAATATAGGTCGGCTCGGACTGGAACAAACTCCTGAGCCCAGCAGAAGCATCGGGCGTCAAATAAAATCCGTGCTACTACAGAAACGTGCACTCCTTGCGGGAAAAGCCAAAAGAAAGTACACAGGTAACGAAATAACTCAATATCCATTTTAAGAAAAACGCACTGTACCCATTGTGTGATACACGCACTCAATAATCACGACACCTTTTCACGCCTTACATCCATCTTCAGTGGACAATAAAGATCTTCTACACTAACAGAACATCTATAAATTAAAATCTTTTTTTATTTTTTCTTAGATATGCGCTGAAGAAAAACTCCTGTATAAATATCTACAGTTCGTGCCTTTTGTACTTCCTCTTGTTCCGTAATCTCAGCAGTATAACAAATAGTGCCAGTAACAGAAAATTTATGTCATACTCTTTTAGAATTAGCTCATTTCTGTATGTTCGGTGGATGAAAAATCGATCTGCCTGACTGTAACCTGTTCGGATTAGGCGCAGGGAGTCTATATAACATGCCCTGTGGCAGTAAAATATCGCCTTACCAATTCTCCGCTGAGACTGCAACACAGTTACGACACCACTGCATAACCGGCAGACGCACCACACTTAGCCGACTTGTAACAAAATTTTGTTCCTGCACTTATTTACGGTTCTAATATGCAACAAAGGAAATCTTTTTAAGTAAAAACTAATACAAAACTCGTCAACGGTGTATGTGACTGTAACGAAATCGTATAACGATATCGTGCAGATGAGCATCAGCAATTTTTTTGAACATTAATTTTTTTGAACATTGATCACCACTTAAACTATTAATGATGCCCGATTTACAGTTTCAGGCGACAAAAAGAAATAGAATGAATCTTTGTGCAAACTCTCTAACATTATCTTTCGGAAGATAGGGACTCTTCAAATTTCACCCATCAGCTTCTAAGAATACAAGGAAAAGTAAAAGGAAGACTATTGCAAGAAATAGTTGAAAACTCAATCTCTGATGGTATACTGCATGATAGTATAGGGTTACACACGTTCTTGAGAAATGGGAGTTGACAAAATTTAAATGACGAATATAAGAAGCTACTCCAAAAGAACGTACACCTTCGGTATAAATTTTGTGTGACCACAGTCAAAATTCACCCTACACCATTCAGGAATACTGCAAAATTTAACGTCACAGCTGCTTCAAGGAATATGACGTTAGCATGATAATAAACTCTGAAATAAACTTCGTTTTTACGCATAGCGTTCGCTTAAATAATTATAGTTACAAATGAGTTACACATTTCAAGAACTAATTTTAAGAATTTTACTCGAGAACACAAATTACACAGTCAGTTTTTTACGAAGAAATGCTGCTAATCTCTGAGAGTGAAAATTAAAATTGTTGGAAGTGAGTGAGTGTGTTTAATGCATTTATTTGTTTACCATTGATGTAATACTGAGATGCCATGCTAGAAAGCAGTTATGTAATAAAAGTCAGGAGTAGTTTAAGTGCTCAAAGTGAAGTATGTTGGGACGGTAATTTGATTGTAAATCTAAGTTGTGGAAATTGCATAAAATTATCTTAATCTCTTTGTATAAACACAGATTAAATTCTCTACTACCAAGACCGCTAAAATCATTTATTCATACAGGTGACGGCTTTCGGCAGTTCTCTATTGCCATCTTCGGATCAATATTTACATCATTACATGATCTCCTCCATCAGTACAGTAAGTGGTGCCATACGATGTATGTCCAGGTTTGTATCGGGAGCTACACTAGACATCGGCATGTCAATTAATCGCTATGTACATAAACATTACTGTGCTTACTATAAGTGCTCACATTCATCACCACTTTACAACTTTACAGAGAATCTCCGAAACCGGTCATCTATGTAAATAAATAATTTAAGCGATCTTTTTAGTTGAAAATTTATTCAGCGTTCATAAGGCTACAGGTGCCTGTGCCTGCGCCTGTACCTGTGCCTGCCCACTCCCCCCCCCCCCCCCCCCCCCCCCCCCCACCCGCGATGATGATGATGATGGCGGAAGTCTGTATCTTTATATTTTTAATGGATATTTCCGCCGTTGACTGTACAAATTATTTATTCCACAATTGCAATTTCGGCATTTGGGTAATTGATAAACTACCTGTTGAATTTCGGCTCGGGTTCTTCGGCGGGCGATTCCTCGAAGGTTTTTGTGACGTGTCGCAAGCTCGAGTACTTGGCATTGTCAAAGCTTCACCCTCCATTGCCAGTCGTATGTGGCCACGAAAGCATTAACAGTTTTGTATTTACGGCACTATCAAGTGATACTTCGAAAGTTAAAAGAATACAAAAAAAATGAAGAACCAAGTTCAGTTGTGAAATAAAAAATTTCTTCAGTCAATGGGGCTCTGATGTCATTTAGTCATTTAAAAAAATTTACATGACTGTGGACCCGGACCACGAAAAGTCAATTTTTTGTATAATGATGACTGAAATTCTTATTTGAAAGACGTGTGTAATATTCTGTGCGTGTTTGTATATTTGGTACCTGTTAAGCAATGACAACCAGAGAATGCTTTATTAAGTCTCGCTCTCTCAGAATAGCGTTGTTGCACTTGCATCTGCGAGTGACGGGTTACAGCGGGGCGCGAGTCTGAGACAGCCACTTTCCTTCTTTTAAGACTTATCCCTGCCAAGGTAAGGCGAAACGCAGACTGCGCTCCATTAGAAGCAGCAGAGAGAGAGAGACAGCCACAGGCAGAAACAATGGCGCCTGTTTCCACATCTTTGCTGCGTGTGCCCCGAGAATATTAATAAGGACGCTTTTAAGAGACCGGGACTTCCGCGGGGGGCGTATAAAGACGCCACTCTGAAAGTAACAGCCTGTTTAGAGGAGGAAAGAAATTGCTGGACGTACACAGTGAGACGTGAAAGGCTTACGTCGTAGGCGTACATTCCCTGGAGTACTGTGCTGGCTGCCCAGCGACGTTGTGCCTACAATTTCATGGACGCAAAAACATTGCCGCAAGGAACCGTGGCTGTAATATTACGTCTGATGTAACAGGGCTTTTATTTATTTATGGATTACTTTCTGAAAACCTGCCTTTCTGCGTGTCTAAAAGACGACCTACAATACATTTGAATTTTATTGTTTGTTTTGGCATGTCAGTTCGTAAAGCGCTACGCCTGTTTTAGTTTTCTGTCCCAATAGTTTGATATCGGACTCGATCTTGACACTGTTGGCGGATAGGTTTATGCCCGAGGTACTATGTAACGTTCCTAATGATGTGCCTAAGTGAAACGTGCACTATGAAACTCCTGCACTCATTATTTCATATAGCTGAGTCAGTAATGCACAAAAATTGTGAAAAAGGTTTCTTGAAATCAGAACGGTTTGTAGCGACGCAAGTTGTTCCGAGCGAATGTTTGTTTTTTTCAAAATCGGTACACTACCTTTTGTTATTCAGGAGAAGATTGTATAAAGCTTTCAACATTGTAACTCATAGTTTCAGAGATTAAAAAAATTACTAAAAAGTCAAAAACGGACACTTAGGGAACTAAATTCAGTTAGGAAATATAATAGTTTATCTTTCGGCATCATTAAAACACATAAACAGAACTCTGTGTGCAGAATTAATTAAAGATTTTCATATTAAAAGTTCAATTATTTTTAGTTTTTGTAATATAAGAACCAGACAAATTTATTATTTGTGTCTAATATTGTTGTGGGAATAAATGTGAGTAAATGAGTGTGTATGTGGGACATTTGTCAGATATAAATGTTGCATTATATACTGTTTTAAGTAACCAGCAAGAGTTACACAAGCCTGTCGTGGGAAAATGATCCGTGGGAATTTACCCACTTTGCTGATGACGTATGTCTAGGTGTGATTGCTATTGTAACAGAGCAGCCAGAAATTCAGCTGAAATAAAATCTGCATCTAAAGAATATTTCCCGAATTATTGTCTTTCGTTTTCGTTTATTTAAACACTACTTTAATATTTGTATGTCAGAATGACATAAGGATTGGTGCAGGCCAGTTTAGGCGAGAGTATGATCATGACACAGCATTCTGATTGGCACCGAGTATGGTGAGACAATCAGAATTGAGACGGTTCCCACTCCTTACCTAATAGTTATACTGGGAGTGAGGCTAGAAGAAGGGAGTCGCTTGCTAGCTTTGAACGCGGATGGTCATGTTACTAGTCCCAGTCAAAATAATGTGTAAGATGAAGAATTTCTTAGTGTTTGAGATATTGGTGCGCTAAGTCGATAGCAGTTGCTGTTGAGGACTGCTTGGCGAAATTTCAGAGATTCTGACTAAATCTGTTGCACAGATATTCGCGTGTGAAATATTGGCCTTCATAGTAACCGCGTGGCATGTTTCAGTATTCAGCCACTGAGCATTTTTGGCGAGCAGTTTCTTTTTTAGAAATCCACAAGAAGGACCGAATGTAATAACTCATGTTAGTGCGGGAATTAATGACTGTGAAAACGTGGTTTAACTTCGGGTCAGGTTAGGACAGATTTCTGGCTGCTGTGCATGTGAAATGTACGTAGAATCACGAACCGTAAGGTAATAGCAAATAGTTTAATTGTGGACTGAATAGTACCTTTTCTTTCGTTATTAAGGACAAAATAAAACTTTTTGTCGAAATTTCGGACCTTATTTTCCAGAAGCCAATCCATTTTCTTACTGCGTGATGAAATTGAATGACAGCATTTTTCTACATAACTTCATTTCATTACTAGAGTTGCGCAGCCTCAGTAATTGTAGATATTATCAACGCTGCTCTTACATCCTCTTGTAAGTATCTACGTTGCCGAATGAAGGGACATCGAGCAGACGCCGTTCTGAGGTAGGTGAATTTTAATTGGCAGCCAGCACAGAAGCAAACCCCGTCCCGCCGCAGGTTTGAACTATCCAGCGTATTTACTATACTTTTAAGTTCACAGAAAACATTTCAATGAGTTCTGTAATTCATTTATAGTACATTTACATCCACATGATTCCACAATTCCATTAGAGTTAGCCATAGCTTTCATGATTCAGTCAGGTTGCCGTTAAATATTACTCTCTCTTTGTCTTATCTATTACAAAACGAACGTGAGTCAACAGAAATTTTCGCTCCTGTATTCCGAAATCAGATGCATGACTGTGGACCCCAACGAAGTTGCACATTTATTCTTATGATATGACTAGTTTCTATAAAGTCGATCTTCTTCAGATACATTTAGTTGCGTCTGTAACCCGTCGTGTCCATAATAAGCAATAAATTTCAAATATCGACACAGTTGCGGAATCTCTCTCGATGAATATGTCGTAAATTTTGATTCAATACATCACTGACTATTCTCTACATAGCAGCGTTTTTGTTATTACTAATAATTAAATATTACATATTATCTAATACAGTGTAATTAAGGGTAAGCGTACACAGGAAAAAATCCCAATATTTTAGGAAAAACTTGAAATGTAGAAGTAGCAGGAGTAGTAGTAGTAAATAGCCTTACTAATCTGTTGATCTCTTTCAAAATCATATTGGACATTGTCTTGGTATTATAGTTTAAGAACCCCAAAAAGAAAGTAATTCACATGTAAAGACATATACGTATATGGAGCTCTAGTATGACAAGGATGGGACAGGTAGTCGGCTGTGGCCTTATAATGGGCACCGTCCCAGAATTTGCCTGACGTAATATAGGGAAAACATAGAAAACCTAAATCAGAATGGCTGGATAAAGATTGGAGCCATTGCTCTCCAGATTATAAGGACAGTGTCTTTACTTTTAGTGCTCAATAATGTTAAAAAGTTATTTAATAATGTAAAACGCGAATGCTACACTGTCTAATCGTGCACAATAATGTTAAAAAGTTATTTAATTATGTAAAACGCGAATGCTACACTGTGTAATCGTTCCTGACTCCCACTCACTGCACACATTTTGTTTCATAACACTACACACACTACCAGCTGACGTCTGGACAATTTACCGTACCACATCTTCCCATTTGCTAGCCTGAAAAACCGAGTCGGCACACCTCTATAACGGTGAGATACTGAATAAAGTGTTCGTATTATACATTATATATAATGTGAAAGCGTTACATGGAAATACAGGAGTTTGAGTTTCATTGTTACTGTTTATTTGTTATCTAAGTAATATATCAATGTATAAAATTTACTGTATAAAAAGTACTTTTAAACTGCATTTTAAAATAATTTTGATTTAGAAACATCTTTACCTCCATTGTAAAGTTTCGTCACTTTGTAGAACATGCTGTTTTGAATTTATCTATTCTTGCAAAATGGAAGTTAAGTAAGGATCATGTTTCGTTATTGTGGGCAGAGCTGTTTTTGCTATAGTTATCAATGTCATTCATGATGCGCACAAATGATGCTTATATGCACTCACACTGTGCAGTGTTTTGAACAGAGCTTTACAATGAGCTCGACTAATTTGTAGCCTCTCTTGCTTATTATTGTTAGTCCCATTTTCTGTACGTTGAAAATTATTACGTTCATATCTTGTGCGTTTGCCCCCTCCCTCCACCCAGAAGAGAATGGCATTGCTAAGAATTGAGTGTACACATGAATACTATGTAACTAAAAGACACTAGGTGTTACACACTGTTGACAGGACACTAAGGGCATAACTTGCTGTTGACATTCTGCCTGCCGGTATCTTTGTGTGTTCACACCAATTCAATGGAGAATGAATAGTCATTCCAAGAAATATTACCTTCCTTACCTAGTCTATAGAAGTGCCATCTACATTTAACAAAAGTGTTCTTTCACCTCTTTAAGTTGTAATTCATGGCATTAGCTTGCTTACGTTCAATGTCACTTTATTGCTTATTGACTAGTTGTTAACTTCCTTCTGGCTGTGATTTGGTTTCTCTGCGGAACAATAAGGATAACTAATGAAACATGAAACAAAAAAGAATGTCAGTAGATCGAAAAACCAGTCCAGGTTGCAAATATTTTATTTTTCATTCAATGACTAGTTTCGGGCCGAGACCTATGTTCAGATCAACGTACCAATCTCGAAAATGGCATATCATAACAAAAAAATGGTTCAAATGGCTCTGAGCACTGTGGGACTCAACTGCTGTGGTCATCAGTACCCTAGAACTTAGAACTACTTAAACCTAACTAACCTAAGGACATCACATACATCCATGCCCGAGGCAGGATTCGAACCTGCGACCATAGCAACAGCGCGGCTCCGGACTGGAGCGCCTAGAACCGCACGCCCACCGCGGCCGGCATATCATAACATGTCAACAAAATGTGTAATGTATATTCACAGTGCATACTGATAACATACACTATGAACGTACGTTACACATTTTGTTGACATCGTCGGAAATGCCATTTTTTACTTTATGTTGATTTGAAGATAGATCTCGGCCCAAAACTAGTCATCGGATGAAAAATAAAATATTTGCAACTCGGACTGATTTTACGTTCTGTCGATTAACAGAAGTTTCTGACCTAAGTTACTCCAGCATCCTGGAAGTTCGTAAAACCGCATTTATTAAAATGCTTCAACTGTTTCCATTTATGTGGATCATTTTCGTTAACCTTCGATTTGGTGAAATGTAACAAAAGCAAATGAGAGAACACGTCAACACATAGGCACACGGTTATAGAAGTTACTGTTGTGATAAGTTTACCTCGGAAATAAGTTGTCCGAAAAGTGCTGTCCGCTTAATAATCAGCAAGAAAAATCACGTTAGCCAGATGAAAAGTTTATAAAATCGCCGAACGACCGGGAGACTTACAGGTGCTTAATGAAATCTGTTTTCCGGAATTTTCTGACAGAAGAGAGGAAAACTTCCAACCCCGATTCTGCGCCCTGTACCCCTTTATTCATATTCCAAGCGAACCTTTTCAATTAGGCCTCGTCAAATTCATAGTGTTCTTGGCTGGGGTTACATGACTGACAAATGAACTTAACGGACAGTCATTATTTGCTTCACGTGTTACATAATCTGGTATAAAACCCCTTGACTGGAAAATCAAAATTTTCAGATTCTCTGGTGAATATTGCACAATAATCTTAGGCATTGGTAACATGTTTCCCTAAAATGATTGTATTCCACACAGAAGCGTTTTAGTTTTTAGGCTTCCGTACCTACAATGATAAAAACGAAAGTCTGATAGGATCACTTTATTGCCCGTCCGTCTGTCCGACTGTTAAAAACACTTTTCCCCAGAAACGGATAAGCGTATCAAGTTGAAATTTATCGCACATACTAATGCCTGCGGTTCCTTGGATAAGGTTGGAGCTTTTAAGTCAATGCAATTAAAAATACGGCGATTTGTGACACATACTACTTACTAAAGACTACGGTCCCTTGATGGTGTAATAAATGTGTAAATGTAAGTTTCTACAGTAAGTCAGTGTATTCGCAGACTCATCAAAACCTATAGCGTACTTTCCATTGGCCTAGAATCATGAAATTTGACAAGAGGCAAGGTTTCACAGTGAAAGTAAAGGAAAACATCCGGAAATTGGGAATTTGGTAATCAAATCACACGAATACATTATACAACTGTCTGTCCGTGTGCCTGTAGAAACCCCTTTTCTCAGGACCGGGTCGACGTACCAATTTAAAGTTTATGTCACAGACTAAGGTCTACAGTTTCTTGGCTATGTAATAAATGCAAACTTTTAGGTCAATTCAGTCGAAATATACTGCCATTCATGTCACACACTTATATACAATCGCTTATCAAAACCTATAGCGTACTTCCCGTTGACCTAGAATCGTGAAATTTGACAAAAAACAAGGTGCACAGTACATGTAAAGGAAAAAATGCAAAATATGTTAATTTCTAATATTACACCAAAAAAATTTTTTGTCATTTTGTGAGTGATTGTCTGTCCGTATTTTAAGAACCCCTTTTCTTAGAAACTTGTAGACGTATCAAATCGAAATTTATGTCACTAAGGTCTATACTTCCAGTTGATGTAATAAATGTAAACTTCTACTTCTAAGCAAGTTAAATCAGAATGTAAGGTCATTTATGTCACATATTTTACTCTCGTCTACTTACTCTTTAAAACCTGTAGGATACATCTCGTTGACCTAGAATCAAGAAATTTGGCAGTAAGCAAGGTTTAAGAGTATAAAGTACAGGAAAAGATTCGAAAAGTGTTCGTTTGTAATTATATCACTCGAAAAAATGTTTTTGTCATTTTTTATCAGACTTCAAACTTGAATTTCAAACATTCTCGAAGCTCTTCGAATTCCTGGGGCAATATATTGTCAGTATCAATGTCGATAACAGGAAAAAATTGTCGAGGTTCTTGATTCCTGGGATGGATAAAGTGTCTACATGCACAACTATGTTTGTGCAGAACCGTCAGAGGGCTATATCTACTCGCACATGATCAGTCTTGCGTTTAAAGTCACACTTGTCACGCAAAATAGGCTTTTAATGAGACAGAATCAATATCTCAATGAATATATGCTAAATTCCTTGCTATAATTACTATCCTACATTGTGAAATTACAGAGCTGACTATCAAACTTTACAAGTCCGTACGCTATACCACTGGAAGCTTTGCGTAAATTTACTTCAGACGCCACTAGGTATGCAACAAGAACAGGAACATGTAAATATTTTTGATTTATGAATGGGCCCAGCTGGAATACTAGACAGGTGAGATCTTGTTTTACGATTATGATGAGATGGCAGCTGCATGTTCAGTGATGTGAGGTACGGGGATGCACACGCACCGAGAAACCGATGAAATAGGCAAAGCGCATTGCATTTGCGCAATTTGCGTCGCTGAAACTATTAAGCAGTGGCGTAATCATAGGTGCATGAGGCTTATGTATCGTACACTAGTATTCATTGTCATTTTTAACCGTCTATAGTAGAGGCGGTGATGAATTCGGTGCTGGAGCTACGTTCTGACGAGAGTGTCACAGCACTCAGTTTGACCGCACATTCCTCAATCACCGTGGCACGCTATCTGGAGGGCGGAAGACGGGAAACTGCGAACGCGCTCATTGAAATGGCAATGCAGTAGCACTACATGCGATTTGGTTTTATGTTTAATGTCTCTGAACAACATTGATCACAAAACAAATTTTCAGAATTATTTAATTATTTTTGGCATTCTGAAGGTATACTTTTTATCTAGTATAAACTTTCGGCATAATAACAATTGCAGGGCAATTTCACAGATTTTTCGCACTCAAATTGCCGCTTGCTCATGAGTTACTTAGATTTATAATCGAAAAAATGTGTTTCAAACACACATTTTGATCGCATTATTCTAACACTTCTGCAACCTCGTGGAAACTCAACAAAAGGAAAACAGTATACACATCCGTGACAATTTTAAAATAAAAGAATTTGTCTTTAAATGATGTGTTACATCGATACATACGCAGTGGTGCTTTCAATTGAAACGGCAATGTTTCTAAAACAGATGTAATATCGGCGGTGTCCTAGAAATGGTTACAAAACTATACTTGTAATTCTTACAAGGCCACGATGAATTCTTGAAACGCAAAGTTAAAGAAAGAATACCCCTCGGCCGCAAAAATAAAGTCTTTTGACCTAGGTTTCAGCACTAATATGAGTGCCTCCATCAGAAGTAAGACATTCAAACTGGCTTGTAACATAAGCACAAAAATCATAGGAAATTTTTTATACAAGTGTTAACACTGACTAACAGTGCAAGAAAGAAACACTAATTACATGTCAAGTATGAAATAAATATCAAACGATAAAGCTTTGGTCACAACATTTTGAAAAAGAAATAGTGGAAGGTGAACCACTATGGGCTGCTCACGTATGTCGAGCTCCGGTAGCATCATAGTGAGGCGCCCGCGTTAGTAAATGCGGGCAGTTGAACACTATACTAAGAGTGCCATCTAGGAGCCGCAAATACAAACTGGCTACTTAACATTCAAAATGTAGACAGATGAGTGTTATGATGAACATTATTCAGTACATGAAGTAAAAAAGCAAAGTCTTATCTGACTAGGGGACTGACAACCTCCGATGTTAAGTCCCATCCATAGTGCTCAGAGCCATTTGAACCATTTGAGCCTGTATCGCGACCTACCCGCCAGCCGATCGGCACCGGCGACCGCGCTATAAGGCTAGCTGCGCAGGGGCCAGCACTGTTGTTTTGCTTGTTCGTCCGACACTGTTGTCAGTCCATGGCTTTTGCCAACTCACCGTCAACGCCATCGCCCTGCCGACCACTGTCTTTTAGCCGTAGCAAATCTACAATACGATTTGCTTTTTAAATACAGCCCCATTAAAGCAGAAATAAGTTGTTTCATACCTTGCAGTGTCGTACTGTGGGCAGTATACAGTCAACTTTCCTTAAAATGCGAGATCTGTAATCGGTTCTGGATGTTCAAATTTTCATTCCTGCTCTCCTGCTCTCCTTTTCTCCTTAGTCGATTTTAAATCGACTGAGCTTTTCAGGCATGCGCCCTGACTTAACTTACGTACTACGTATTTATATATAAGGTCTTCATACTCCTCGTTCAAAACCATTGCTGCTGCCAGTGTAATGATGAGTACGACTTCACAAATTTTACTTTTTATACCACGAATTTCATCACGTGATCCATACCTTTAAATTTTACATGAAGTGTATAATAATAATAATAATAATAATAATATACGAGGTAATCAAAAAGTCTCTCCGCAGTGGTGTCTGATTGTTAGCCACGCGTGCCGTTGGCCGCAGTGAATATACCGAAATGAAACTCGGTGAAATACAGGGTGACACACGGAAGACGGACGGTTTTGAACTGCGTAGTACTGAGGGCGCAGTGGTGGGAGGTGTTCGTGGTGGGGATAGTTCTGATCCACACAAGACGCCATTTCATTTACTCAGTCAGTATGGAGCAGTGGGACATGCAACCTCGAGTGTTTGTCTATGACAGTTTCTTGAAAAGCGGTGAGTCTATTATTGCTACGCAGCAATTTTTTCATGAGCGGTTTAATGTCAGTCGACATGGAGTTGTTCCGAGCCGTAACACAATCCGCAGATCGGTGGAAAACTTCAGATCAACTGGAAACATACTGGATAAGAAGCTTCTTGGCCTGAGACACAGAGTAACGACACCAGAAAATGTTGAAAGTGTAAGGCAGTCAGAAGCCCAGAACGGTCAGCTAGACGTCATGCTAGTGAGTTACGAATCAATCGTGAATCGGTTACACGAATTTTGCTTAAAGAATTAAAATTCCATTCCTACAAAATGCTCATTGTCCAACAACTTAAGGAAACTGATTTTGCTGTACAAGAAGACTTCGCTTGCAGAATGCAAGTGATTTTGGGATCGAATGAAAATGAAATTTTGTTGATGAGAGATGAAGCTCATTTTCATTTGAACGGGACCGTGAATAGGGAAAACCTACGTTACTGGGCTCCAGAGCATCCACACCTTATCCACCAGCGTTCTCTACACTCAGAAAAAGTAACAGTCTGGTGTGCTCTTGGCTCTGTTGGCATTATTGGACCACAGCTACTGTTAATTCAGTTCGTTACATTTGTATGCTTGAAAAATTCTTGAAACCAGAACTAAGAAGACGAAGAATCCCTTTAAAACACGTTTGGTTCCATCAGGATGGGGCAACATCGCACACTGCAAACACTTCAATGACAATTCTTAGACGCATGTTTCCTGGCCGCATTATCTCACGTTTTGGCAATGTTCCTTGGCCTCCCAGGTCTCCCGACATGTCAGTATGTGAGTTTTTTCTGTGGGGGAACGTTAAGAACTGTGTCTATAACCACAAACATCGAAATTTGCAGGAGTTGAAGAATGCAATCATTCAAGAAATTGCTGCTATCCCTGCAGAGATTTTAGTTTATGTGATGGAGGATTTTGAGAAGAGACTTGAATCCTGCATTCGAAATGATGGACATCACCTTGACGACATTATTTTTCACAAATAACTTTGTTAACTAAAATGGCAAATAATGAGCTTTGATTTTGTGTAAATAAACATGCATTAATTTTTAAGTTGGTTTTGTACGAGACCAAAAAATTGGGGAAGGGTAAACAGTCCTGACGTATGACTCTGCCAAACTGAAGAAGTTCATCTCCCAGAAAATACCTCACGGCAGTAATAAATGAAATGTTGCATTGTACTGAGCTTTTTCTAAAAGCACCGAGCAAAGCTGAGTCAGTCTCGGCCCACACGTGACCTGCATATCTTGCAAACATCCAGTTTCGCAAGCCGTGGTCGATTGTGGTCTAGGGTTCACTACTTCCACCATTTTGGATTACATTGCAATAGTGTAGGTCCTGCAGACCGAATGACTCCATAACTGTACGTTATGCATTCGGTAGAAATACACTCCTGGAAATGGAAAAAAGAACACATTGACATCGGTGTGTCAGACCCACCATACTTGCTTCGGACACTGCGAGAGGGCTGTACAAACAATGATCACACGCACGGCACAGCGGACACACCAGGAACCGCGGTGTTGGCCGTCGAATGGCGCTAGCTGTGCAGCATTTGTGCACCTCCGCAGTCAGTGTCAGCCAGTTTGCCGTGGCATACGGAGCTCCATCGCAGTCTTTAACACTGGTAGCATGCCGCGACACCGTGGACGTGAACCGTATGTGCAGTTGACGGACTTTGAGCGATGGCGTATAGTGGGCATGCGGGAGGCCGGGTGGACGTACCGCCGAATTGCTCAACACGTGGGGCGTGAGGTCTCCACAGTACATCGATGTTGTCGCCAGTGGTCGGCGGAAGGTGCACGTGCCCGTCGACCTGGGACCGGACCGCAGCGACGCACGGATGCACGCCAATACCGTAGGATCCTACGCAGTGCCGTAGGGGACCGCACCGCCACTTCCCAGCAAATTAGGGACACTGTTGCTCCTGGGGTATCGGCGAGGACCATTCGCAACCGTCTCCATGAAGCTGGGCTACGGTCCCGCACACCGTTAGGCCGTCTTCCGCTCACGCCCCAACATCGTGCAGCCCGCCTCCAGTGGTGTCGCGACAGGCGTGAATGGAGGGACGAATGGAGACGTGTCGTCTTCAGCGATGAGAGTCGCTTCTGCCTTGGTGCCAATGATGGTCGTATGCGTGTTTGGCGCCGTGCAGGTGAGCGCCACAATCAGGACTGCATACGACCGAGGCACACAGGGCCAACACCCGGCATCATGGTGTGGGGAGCGATCTCCTACACTGGCCGTACACCACTGGTGATCGTCGAGGGGACACTGAATAGTGCACGGTACATCCAAACCGTCATCGAACCCATCGTTCTACCATTTCTAGACCGGCAAGGGAACTTGCAGTTCCAACAGGACAATGCACGTCCGCATGTATCCCGTGCCACCCAACGTGCTCTAGAAGGTGTAAGTCAACTACCCTGGGCAGCAAGATCTCCGGATCTGTCCCCCATTGAGCATGTTTGGGACTGGATGAAGCGTCGTCTCACGCGGTCTGCACGTCCAGCACGAACGCTGGTCCAACTGAGGCGCCAGGTGGAAATGGCATGGCAAGCCGTTCCACAGGACTACATCCAGCATCTCTACGATCGTCTCCATGGGAGAATAGCAGCCTGCATTGCTGCGAAAGGTGGATATACACTGTACTAGTGCCGACATTGTGCATGCTCTGTTGCCTGTGTCTATGTGCCTGTGGTTCTGTCAGTGTGATCATGTGATGTATCTGACCCCAGGAATGTGTCAATAAAGTTTCCCCTTCCTGGGACAATGAATTCACGGTGTTCTTATTTCAATTTCCAGGAGTGTATATTATGAAACATTGGGATGGCACAGTGGCATGCGAAAATCTGCATGCCGCGACACTATTTTCTACTGAACTGAAATTCTTACCCAAAGCGCACTCAAGTTGTTTATCTTCATCTGGGCTACCGTTAAAATTAGTAAGAGGTAACTAAAATTCATAACTAATTACTTTATGAAAGGATGCTACAATTAAGTCCTAGAAAATGAAGAAGCACCTCCATTAGCTTGGACGATTGCGGTATTGCTATCTTCAGGGCTCACAAGTCAAGATGGAAGTCACCGGCACACAAATGATATTTACACGAGGACAGAACTGATGAACAGTGGTAGGAATGAGTCTGTGGGACCACTGTGGGACCAGAGTTTTGAGGATGACGTTTTCTTCCTACGAACAACACGCTGATGTACTTCCCTGGAATATGGTACATTTCCAACGATTCAACAGTAATATCTGAAAAATTTAGCCGTCTCAAATTTCTGAGCAGCTCATTAAAGCTGACTGTCTGGCTGAAGTCTAGTAGTGACAATTTAGTTGTATCGCTGTTGTCTATGGCATGTTTCAAGTCATGAGTTACGTTAATTAGTGCACATCTAATAGCTGTCAAGGTATGAAATCTGAAAAATGGTTAAAATGCGTAATACGTAAAATACTCCACCTGTACTCGATATTATCCTCCGATATCGCAAATGTTCCTTTTCCCGGGACAGTTTGTCCCGAGAAGTTTGATTTTTCGCGCTACCAAGGTGATCACTGTCGTTACATGACTAAATTCTAAAAGTTCCAATAATAGGGAACTGCGTTAAGTTTGTAATCCAATGGATACAAAAAATGGGCCACAATATTCGCCAAGCCCTTCTTGAGTACATCATACATCAATCACTCTAAATCACTGTATCTTATCTTGGCCTTGAATCCTTGCCAAGCACATTTTGAATAACACACGTCTTAATCGTTGTTCCTACTCGTTTGGTGACTAAATACCCAGAAGCATAATGATACTTTTCAGGAATATCGATAATATATCAAAGATTTTGACAGAATGTTAATGACGACCAAAAGAAATCGGTAATTAGTTATAGAGCTGTAGCTTAATCACAAGAGAAGGAAGTAGTTATATATAACAGGTGTGGACAAAGTCGACATAAAAGTTTTCTGGGTTTGGTACCGCGTCATAATGTAAAAACTACTGCTGCCATGGAAAAACCAACGTTTCGGCCACGATTGCAGCGGCCTTCTTCTGGGTTAGACCCAGAAGACCCAGAATAATGTAAAAACTACTGCTGCTATGGAAAAGCCAACGTTTCGGCCACGATTGCAGCGGCCTTCTTCTGGGTCTTCTGGGTCTAACCCAGAAGAAGGCCGCTGCAATCGTGGCCGAAACGTTAGCTTTTCCATAGCAGCAATAGTTTTTACATTATGACGCGGTACCAAACCCGGAAAACTTTTATGTCGACTTTGTCCACACCTGTTATATATAACTACTTCCTTCTCTTGTGATTAAGCTACAGCTCTATAACTAATTACCGATTTCTTTTGGTCGTAATTAACATTCTGTCAAAATCTTTGATATATTATCGATATTCCTGAAAAGTATCATTATGCTTCTGGGTATTTAGTCACCAAACGAGTAGGAACAACGATTAAGACGTGTGTTATTCAAAATGTGCTTGGCAAGGATTCAAGGCCAAGATAAGATACAGTGATTCAGAGTGATTGATGTATGATGTACTCAAGAAGGGCTTGGCGAATATTGTGGCCCATTTTTTGTATCCATTGGATTACAAACTTAACGCAGTTCCCTATTACTGGAACTTTTAGAATTTAGTCATGGGTCTAACCCAGAAGAAGGCCGCTGCAATCGTGGCCGAAACGTTGGTTTTTCCATAGCAGCAGTAGTTTTCCATAGCAGCAGTAGTTTTTACATTATGACGTGGTACCAAACCCAGACAACTTTTATGTCGACTGACTCCGGCCGCGGAAGCCTACGCAATTATATGAGGTATGGACAAAGTTTATGCTAGTCTCAATATTGTTGTTACATATGAATTTCCAGCGTCTTATCCTCTGGCGTGTACGTTTGTGTGATATCGTTCCTTTTGTCCTGATCTACAGATGAATTACATCAGTTTTGCTAGGCCCTGTCACGATTTAGTTACGATAGGTAACCTGTTAGGAATCGAAATTACGTTCTTCGATGAATGAATTAAACCTTAGGGTGCATTCATCATGCTGTGCTGCACTGTATAGTGAACACAGTTCATATAAAACTGTATTCCTTAATTCACATTTGAACTTAACTGCAATATATTTTTGAGTTTATTTTATTTTTGGGAAATCAGTTTTGTTGTGATTTAGTTGGAATACATGTGTTATGTTTACTTACAAATCTTGCAACTTTAAAAACGTAGTCTTATCTTTCGAAATTGTCACAGATTCCACATAACCCTTTGGAATGAAGCTGTATCGAAGACAAAAGCTGGAAGTTGCAGTTCAGTTGAGTTCAAGTTTATTAAAATTTGTCCATATATATATTTGGCGTTACATGCTCAGAAGATTAAAAATAATGAGATGATGCAGTCCATATACAAATCGAAATATAAAGGTCTTTACTATGAGCACTGTGTCTATGAAATATAGAGTATCGTGAAGTGGCGAAGTTTTGGATGTGGGTCAGGTATATATCAATGAACAGCTCCCCTGTAATCGAAAGTCATTGTGCCACGAAGTCATTCTGACACAATGATATTATTTTAGGCCCAGGAATGAAACCTGGTATGTCCTTACTTAAATTACTAATAAAAATTTGACATTTCCAGCTCTCTCGGATGCTTGAAGAATTTGATATTATTAAAGTACATTGTTAGAGTATGCCCGAGTCCTATTCTCCTGTATTTTTAGAATGTAATCTTTGAGGGCTCCACGCTGCAAGAACTGTGGCTTTTTAAAACCAACTTCAGTCTTTAGATCCTACCATCTTGTTGACGTTGCTCCCCTATACGTTACTGGAAAGCATGAAAGGAAGCAGCACATGTCCGTAGGCATTTCGCCCTTCCCCATCTCAGTTACAGCAGTCGCTATGACTGTTAGAAGAACGGAGCCAGTCTGAACTGAGAAATCGTGGAGTGTCAAATTCCCCCTTACCTCACCTTATCCAAATAAACATTAGGGGTGTTTTCCTAATAGCTAGATCGCCTTAAGAAGTACTTATCCTGTCCACAAATGTCATTTTCGAACTGATCAAATACTGGCTTTGAACACACGTTAGATCATAGATTCAACGATTTGCTTCTCTCAGTACTGAAATTGATATTTGAAGACAACTTAGTTATTAATACATTGTAAGCAGCTTCATTAATATGAACTGTAGGTATAAACCAATTAACCTACACGATTGTTTAAAATTTCCATTTTAAGGATGAGTATTTAGGGAACTATTCTATTTGAATTGAACTGATTGACTGTTCAGTTTGTTTTGGGGACAATATTTTATACATTACGAATGAAAACAAACGCGTCAGTTATTTTGTTCAGATACTTATTGGAACGTAGTAAAGACAGCACTTTGACTTTGGAAAATCGTGGAGTATTGTAATTGGGAAATTTCTATATAGGTCAATCTGACCAAGTCGTATATACCCACGACTTAATACTGAATGACACAGTTCCCTCACTCGCCACTTCCTACTGCAGATACTGCTCGTATTTCCATCTGGGCCATGTTGTAATTTATTCCTCTTACAGACATGCGCCATTTATCCCTTTGTTTCAGTTAGTATAATATCTCTTGTGTAAAAATATATTTTTGTATAATTACAGTTGCTTCAATTACCTGCTTAATCTCGCTAGTATGTCTCTTCGTCATTTAAAAGCTTTTAAAGACAAGATTATTTTTTCCACCCACTCTAGGACCATGATACCAAAGTGTATTGTTCAATTTAGTTTTTTCTAAGAATAATTGGTGTTATTTGTTACATTGCTCATTAGTTAGTTAATTTGTCACATCTGTCAAATAATCTTAGATCGTATTATCACTTAAATAATTCCTCACTTTTTTATTCCTAAACGTCAATAATTTTCATCTTTGGTAATGGAAACGTACTGTTGGTGCACTAGTTTAAAACATTTGATCCTACAAAAATTTCACTGCACCAAATATTTATCTTTGCACCTGATAATAATATAACATTCTGAAACTGATTCGTGAAATAAATAATAAATGCTATACAATATTCCACCAGTCCCATAATGTGTTCTATTTGAATTAAATGTAGGTAAAATTTTCTTGGTAAATACAATTCTTTTAAACTCTGGCATTTTACTAACAGATTTGCTATAGATATAACATGTTATTTTTAAAACAGAAATACTGACTTTTAGACAGGCATTGTAACGTTTTACTAGCTATCAGTATGTTTACAAAGCCCAAGATTGCAACTCTGTGTTAGACTTCCTTCGAACAAATGATCTAAACCTTGTATGTAACACATACATTAAGTTTGGTAGCAGAAACATATACCGGTAACTGAAAATACTCACCTTTCACTTTTGTTCAGTCTTCAATGATGATATTTAGTAACTCATAGTTGCAGAGCAACCTTTCTTAGGTTTTTAGACTGTGAAACCTTTTATATAACATTCAAATGAAACATAAACACACTGCTCTAAATTTTGTGTGCATTTTCAATAATTCTTAATAACTTTTCCACATACAAAACATTCAGAAGTTCATAAAGCTGATCTGAAACCTACTAACCAACTCAACAAGAACTATGTGAGAGCTCTGAAGCAATACTATTTGTATAATATTGATAATGGAAGTTGATAAATTCAATGTTCAAACAGTATTTTCAAAAAATTTACTGTCACTAAATTAATTTTTGGTGGATTAAATCATATTAAATGTAAACACAGGTTGATCACTCGTAGCAACAAAATATATGATAATTCTAATGAACTTTTTATTTCTCATGTAAGCAGTTCTAACAATATATGGATATAGAGTTGTAATTAAATAAAGAATTAATGTATTTCCAGTTTCATTTTGTTGTGTACATAGTTCTGCATAGTCACCGCGTACACAACTTTCCCAATAGAGCGCTCCCCGCTAAGCACAACAGCGCAGGCGCAGCGCTCGTCCGTCTCCACACTACGAGATGGCGCTGTCACAGAGACGGACCAAATTCTGCTTCCGCCGATCCGCGTATTAATATGTAATGCAGCCAATGAGATTGCTGCTAACGTAGAACCTTTTCTCTTTGCGGATCACACTCCAGTGATACCTGAACGCTCGAGGTATTATAACGAGTGTACAGACCTCCGATTAGTCAGTCTGCATTATTCTGCGTTAGTCTGCATTTGTCTGTAGTCAAGTTTCAGTCTGCGCCTAATAAGATTATCATATCCCTGTACATAGCCATGAAGAGAAATGTATAGACACTTTGTCAAGTATCAGAGATATGTGACAATAAGATTAACGTACCAAGACCAAAGGAACTTCAGATTGTCAATTGTTAACAGCATCCAGAATCAAGTGTCTATGATTATTATTTTAATAAATGTGTGTGAAAATTAATCAAGTTCTGTTTAAAGTTGGTCACCGTCAATCTGCTACTCTAAGCGTGCAAGTGGCATTTCTATCGTCTGACCTAACGGCAGAAGATAAACACGCCACGATAAGACCACGAGACATATTGCTGACACTCGCCTACTTCGTTAGAGCGACAAGTCAAATAATCTGATGGTGTGTGTACCGAAGGTCTTACAGTACGCACACAACACATTCACATTTGAAATGTATTAAAACTTTGGATATTATCATGGAGAATGGTTCCATCAGAAATTATATGTGAACAATAAAAATGGCAAGTTGTATGTCTGATTAATTGAACTTTAGCATGTCTTATAAAAGATTTAATGTCGTTTGCAGTCAGAGGTCACAAATTTACAAGTAATTAATATAAATCGACTAATTCATGAATTGGTAATTTGTGTAACAAAACATAGTGTGGATTAAAAAGTTTACTCAGTTTCAGTCTCGTGATCTACCACATACTACACGAATTTCTTTCTTTCTCTTTAAAACAAATATATAGTTGTTTACGGTGATTTTTAATAAATCTTGTTAAATACTTCAATCACTTCATTTCATTTTTTTAAATCTCTTCAATTTGTTAAACCATAAATTATATATTAAAATGTCTATCCCAATACACAATAAAAGTTAAATGGTGCGTTGTGAGCTTATGATTAAAAAAAATCTAATTATTTTGTTCGTTAGTTGAAAATTTTCCCGGTACAGTCATACTCTGGGTTCTGTCTAGGGGCCAATACATCTTCATCATAGTTTTTTTTGCCTTTACCAAAGGACTGTGCCAATAAAAAGAAATGATAGGAATAACAGAAAACTCCACAGGTACTAGCACGCATTCAGAAAAGAATGTTGTAAGCGTATGTCAACATCAATAAACCACCAAAATACCACAAAATCTTATAAATTTTACGGCGTACAAGGAGTGTTCATACGTGCCCCAAATTAATGAGAAAACGCATGTGGTACGTTGTGTAACGGAAACTGTACCATCACGTTTACAGCGACGTCGGGAAACTGGTTATGGAGGCGGGTGTACTACTTGAGACTGGGCGTTCCCCTTTAAAGCTCGCGGAGCGCCCGTTAAGCGTGGATGGTGGGGCGGGGCGTGGAGGGGTGGGGCGGAGTTAACGTAACGCGACCTCGTGGGTAAACATCCACTTTCTAAGAAGTTAGTTGCCCGCGGAAATGCGCTGCCCGGGTACACAGTGATGAAACTGCCACCCTACACCGTGCCCAAATCTGCCGCCGGATGGAGACAGCTCGCGCCACCACTGTTGCAATTGTGACGCAGAGTTGCGGCGCAGAGGGCTACCAACAACTCGCCTGCTCGAAACTTTAACACGCTTGATCTCTTTGCTCCAGTTACTTTATTACGCTCACCTCGAGATTCTAAAAGTTTCTTGCACAGCACAGAGGTGCACGTCAATAATAAAAATACAGTGTGTCTGTAAAGTCATGGTGCAATTTTAATAGGCCACAGAAACGAAATAAAACGAGATATGAATGTTAAACAAGATTGAAATGAAGGAGAAATTCTCAAAGTGTGTATAACTGTTCAACACAGTTCGATGTGGCCTCCATTTCTTACTCTACATGCATCCGAACGATATTCTAGTTCTTCACAAACACGCGTCCGACAGAGTGAATAGCGTCTTTGATTGTTTTAAATGATTGATGTCTTTCATATGTTCAGTGTACACACGTCGCTTCGCATAACGCCAAAAGTAAACGTCTGATGGCGTTAGGTCCAGGGATCGTGAAAACCACGACTTAAGACCTTCTCTCTCCAGTCACCGTCGGGGAAACGTTCTATCGAAAAACTCTTGAAAATAGCTGGCGTAGTGTGGAGGAGCGTCGTCTTGTTGAAAGACGACACTTTGTAGAAACGGTGGCACTGCAGATGATTGCCACATGTCAAGATAATTGTCAGACTTAGCAGTCTGCACTGCGAAGAAAAATCGGTCAATAACTCCATCATGTATCTACATCTACATCTACATCTATACTCCGCGAGCCACCTTACGGTGTGTGGCGGAGGGTACTTATTGTACCACTATCTGATCCCCCCTTCCCTGTTCCATTCACGAATTGTGCGTGGGAAGAACGACTGCTTGTAAGTCTCCGTATTTGCTCTAATTTCTCGGATCTTTTCGTTGTGATCATTACGCGAGATATATGTGGGCGGTAGTAATATGTTGCCCATCTCTTCCCGGAATGTGCTCTCTCGTAATTTCGATAATAAACCTCTCCGTATTGCGTAACGCCTTTCTTGAAGTGTCCGCCACTGGAGCTTGTTCAGCATCTCCGTAACGCTCTCGCGCTGACTAAATGTCCCCATGACGAATCGCGCTGCTTTTCGCTGGATCATGTCTATCTCTTCTATTAATCCAACCTGGTAAGGGTCCCATACTGATGAGCAATACTCAAGAATCGGACGAACAAGCGTTTTGTAAGCTACTTCTTTCGTCGATGAGTCACATTTTCTTAGAATTCTTCCTATGAATCTCAACCTGGCGCCTGCTTTTCCCACTATTTGTTTTATGTGATCATTCCACTTCAGATCGCTCCGGATAGTAACTCCTAAGTATTTTACGGTCGTTACCGCTTCCAATGATTTACCACCTATGGCATAATCGTACTGGAATGGATTTCTGCCCCTATGTATGCGCATTATATTACATTTATCTACGTTTAGGGAAAGCTGCCAGCTGTCGCACCATGCATTAATCCTCTGCAGGTCCTCCTGGAGTACGTACGAGTCTTCTGATGTTGCTACTTTCCTGTAGACAACCGTGTCATCTGCAAATAGCCTCACGGAGCTACCGATGTTGTCAACTAAGTCATTTATGTATATTGTAAACAATAAAGGTCCTATCACGCTTCCCTGCGGTACTCCCGAAATTACCTCTACATCTGCAGATTTTGAACCGTTAAGAATGACATGTTGTGTTCTTTCTTCTAGGAAATCCTGAATCCAATCACAAACCTGGTCCGATATTCCGTAAGCTCGTATTTTTTTCACTAAACGTAAGTGCGGAACCGTATCAAATGCCTTCCTGAAGTCCAGGAATACGGCATCAATCTGCTCGCCAGTGTCTACGGCACTGTGAATTTCTTGGGCAAATAGGGCGAGCTGAGTTTCACATGATCTCTGTTTGCGGAATCCATGTTGGTTATGATGAAGGAGATTTGTATTATCTAAGAACGTCATAATACGAGAACACAAAACATGTTCCATTATTCTACAACAGATTGACGTAAGCGAAATAGGCCTATAATTATTCGCATCTGATTTATGACCCTTCTTGAAAATGGGAACGACCTGCGCTTTCTTCCAGTCGCTAGGTACTTTACGTTCTTCCAGCGATCTACGATAAATTGCTGATAGAAAGGGGGCAAGTTCTTTAGCATAATCACTGTAGAATCTTAAGGGTATCTCGTCTGGTCCGGATGCTTTTCCGCTACTAAGTGATAGCAGTTGTTTTTCAATTCCGATATCGTTTATTTCAATATTTTCCATTTTGGCGTCCGTGCGACGGCTGAAGTCAGGGACCGTGTTACGATTTTCCGCAGTGAAACAGTTTCGGAACACTGAATTCAGTATTTCTGCCTTTCTTCGGTCGTCCTCTGTTTCGGTGCCATCGTGGTCAACGAGTGACTGAATAGGGGATTTAGATCCGCTTACCGATTTTACATATGACCAAAACTTTTTAGGGTTCTTGTTTAGATTGTTTGCCAATGTTTTATGTTCGAATTCGTTGAATGCTTCTCTCATTGCTCTCTTTACGCTCTTTTTCGCTTCGTTCAGCTTTTCCTTATCAGCTATGATTCGACTACTCTTAAGCCTATGATGAAGCTTTCTTTGTTTCCGTAGTACCTTTCGTACATGATTGTTATACCACGGTGGATCTTTCCCCTCGCTTTGGACCTTAGTCGGTACGAACTTATCTAAGGCGTACTGGACGATGTTTCTGAATTTTTTCCATTTTTGTTCCACATCCTCTTCCTCAGAAATGAACGTTTGATGGTGGTCACTCAGATATTCTGCGATTTGTGCCCTATCACTCTTGTTAAGCAAATATATTTTCCTTCCTTTCTTGGCATTTCTTATTACACTTGTAGTCATTGATGCAACCACTGACTTATGATCACTGATACCCTCTTCTACATTCACGGAGTCGAAAAGTTCCGGTCTATTTGTTGCTATGAGGTCTAAAACGTTAGCTTCACGAGTTGGTTCTCTAACTATCTGCTCGAAGTAATTCTCGGACAAGGCAGTCAGGATAATGTCACAAGAGTCTCTGTCCCTGGCTCCAGTTCTGATTGTGTGACTATCCCATTCTATACCTGGTAGATTGAAGTCTCCCCCTATTACAATAGTATGATCACGAAACTTCTTCACGACGTTCTGCAGGTTCTCTCTGAGGCGCTCAACTACTACGGTTGCTGATGCAGGTGGTCTATAGAAGCATCCGACTATCATATCTGACCCACCTTTGATACTTAACTTAACCCAGATTATTTCACATTCGCATTCGCTAATAACTTCACTGGATATTATTGAATTCTTTACTGCTATAAATACTCCTCCACCATTGGCGTTTATCCTATCCTTGCGGTATATATTCCATTCTGTGTCTAGGATTTCGTTACTGTTCACTTCCGGTTTTAACCAACTTTCCGTTCCTAATACTATATGCGCACTATTTCCTTCAATAAGAGATACTAATTCAGGAACCTTGCCCTGGATACTCCTGCAGTTTACCAATATTACGTTAACTTTTCCTGTTTTTGGTCTCTGAGGACGGACGTTCTTTATCAACGATGATAATGTCCTCTCTGGTAAGCCGTCATGTATTTTATCGTTTCGCCCAAGGGGGGGTCCCTCTAACCTAAAAAACCCCCGTGTGCACGCCACACGTACTCTGCTACCCTAGTAGCTGCTTCCGGTGTGTAGTGCACGCCTGACCTGTCTAGGGGGGCCCTACAGTTCTCCACCCAATAACGGAGGTCGATGAATTTGCAACCATTATAGTCGCAGAGTCGTCTGAGCCTCTGGTTTAGACCCTCCACACGGCTCCAAACCAGAGGACCACGATCGACTCTGGGCACTATGCTGCAGATATTAAGCTCAGCTTGCACTCCGCGTGCGATGCTGGTTGTCTTCACCAAATCAGCCAGCCGCCGGAAGGAACCAAGGATGGCCTCAGAACCCAAGCGGCAGGCGTCATTCGTTCCGACATGTGCTACTATCTGCAGCCGGTCACACCCAGTGCGTTCAATAGCTGCCGGAAGGGCCTCCTCCACATTACGGACGAGACCCCCCGGCAAGCACACCGAGTGCACACTGGCATTCTTCCCCGACCTACCCGCTATTTTCCTGAGGGGCTCCATAACCCGCCTAACGTTGGAGCTCCCTATAACTAATAGGCCCGCCCTCTGTGACTGTCGGGACCTTGCCGGAGAATCGGCCACTGGCCCAACAGGCGAGGCATCCTGTGGTGGCTCGGAAACGATGTCATCACCACTAGGAAGCACCCCGTACCTGTTGGAAAGGGGTAAGGCAGCTGCCACGCGGCCAGATCCCACCTTTGCCTTTCGGCCAGGCACGCGCGAGCCCACCACTGTCCGCCATTCACCCTGGAGTGATGGCTGACCGGTAAGATGCTCACTGCCGGAAGACGCAGCGACATCAGGGGTTCCATGCGATTCCAGGGCCACCGAAGTAGGCATAGGTCTCACCACAGTTGCCCCAACGCCACTACGAGCCGACGCCTGCGCCTCGAGCTCGATGAGCCTAACAGACAAAGCCTCCACCTGCCCCCGAAGAGTGGCCAATTCTCCTTGCGTCCGCTCACAACAACCACAGTCCCTACACATGACTATGACAGGGCACACTACAAGTTCATCATTGAGGTACTACGTTCGTAATCAGTGTAGGCATGAGGCTGTTCTGACGTTAAAGCGACGCACATAACCACATACATGGAATGTTGGTTCATCACTAAACATGACGTTCTTCATAAATCGTACATCATAGTCTATCTCAGTGAGTATATCTGTTAAAAATTCCCATCATTTTGATGTATCAGTAGATCTGATAACGCGCAACAACTGCAATGTGTAACCCGAGAAACGGAGTCGTTTCCTTAAAACCTTACGAATTGTTGGCTTTTTTAGGCCTAAATCTCGTCGAGCACAGGCACGCCCCGATGTTTTGGGACTCCTTATGTACTTATCCTGTATAGCTTCTACAAACTCGTCACTTACCAAACATCTACGAGAACGTGCTTTGTCCCACAGGCTGCCGATATCCTTTAAATGCTGATCCCACCGATTAATGTTAGTCCTATGTGCTGGTTCTTTGTTCTACACGTGACGATTTCAGGTTGAAACTGGTCACGCAATCGAATTTAGAAAGCCGCAGATCACTTTGAACTTTCCCTAGAACCGTCCACATCTCGACTGACGTGGCCAGATGAGCTACTGCTACACGGTTCGTTGTGTTGCATCATCACCTGCGTGCGCACACCATTGAACATCATATTACAGAAATTCTTTGAGATGCTGTCCAATAAATCGCTAGTTTCAACATTTCGTTTTGTTAGTCATCCAATGCATTCATAACTGCAACAAGACTTCACGGACACACTGCATATGGCGTCTGAAGTAGTACGACTACTATGTAGGCTACGTCAGAGAAAATCACGGTAAGATTAAACACTATAGGCACATTTTTAGATATAAACATGTGCTCTGACATCCATATAAAAGAAAAGCTGGTTAATAAAAATAAATTTAAAGTAAGGTTGGATGAGTGGGGGGAAAGCTGTGAGTCTAATACCAACATGTTGGCTATTTTGAAGTCCTCTACCTCAAATGGAACATGTAAGTTTCAGACAGGAAAAAGTTTATGTAACACCTCGGACATATAGAGAATTATATGGGAAAAACACTCTTTCGTTTGAGAATAGCTTTATTCATTGTTTAGCTATGCCACAATCCGTACATAATTTGCCCAAGAAATTCACAGTGCCGTAGACACTGGCGAGCAGATTGATGCCGTATTCCTGGACTTCAGGAAGGCATTTGATACGGTTCCGCACTTACGTTTAGTGAAAAAAATACGAGCTTACGGAATATCGGACCAGGTTTGTGATTGGATTCAGGATTTCCTAGAAGAAAGAACACAACATGTCATTCTTAACGGTTCAAAATCTACAGATGTAGAGGTAATTTCGGGAGTACCGCAGGGAAGCGTGATAGGACCTTTATTGTTTACAATATACATAAATGACTTAGTTGACAACATCGGTAGCTCCGTGAGGCTATTTGCAGATGACACGGTTGTCTACAAGAAAGTAGCAACATCAGAAGACTCGTACGTACTCCAGGAGGACCTGCAGAGGATTAATGCATGGTGCGACAGCTGGCAGCTTTCCCTAAACGTAGATAAATGTAATATAATGCGCATACATAGGGGCAGAAATCCATTCCAGTACGATTATGCCATAGGTGGTAAATCATTGGAAGCGGTAACGACCGTAAAATACTTAGGAGTTACTATCCGGAGCGATCTGAAGTGGAATGATCACATAAAACAAATAGTGGGAAAAGCAGGCGCCAGGTTGAGATTCATAGGAAGAATTCTAAGAAAATGTGACTCATCGACGAAAGAAGTAGCTTACAAAACGCTTGTTCGTCCGATTCTTGAGTATTGCTCATCAGTATGGGACCCTTACCAGGTTGGATTAATAGAAGAGATAGACATGATCCAGCGAAAAGCAGCGCGATTCGTCATGGGGACATTTAGTCAGCGCGAGAGCGTTACGGAGATGCTGAACAAGCTCCAGTGGCGGACACTTCAAGAAAGGCGTTACGCAATACGGAGAGGTTTATTATCGAAATTACGAGAGAGCACATTCCGGGAAGAGATGGGCAACATATTACTACCGCCCACATATATCTCGCGTAATGATCACAACGAAAAGATCCGAGAAATTAGAGCAAATACGGAGACTTACAAGCAGTCGTTCTTCCCACGCACAATTCGTGAATGGAACAGGGAAGGGGGGATCAGATAGTGGTACAATAAGTACCCTCCGCCACACACCGTAAGGTGGCTCGCGGAGTATAGATGTAGATGTAGATGTAACAGTGCATGTGTTGAGGATACCAAAGGCTATAGGCTGTTGACCAGCACATTTTAAGCTGTTTTGATCCACTCCTAATGGACGTTGACCAACACATGTACCGGAATGCGAGCAGAAGTATCAACAAATTTGCTTCCTTGGGTGTGCATGGTATGTGATCATCACATACACAATTGCCTTCACATGTCACTCATTCCTCAAACTCAACCCGTGAGATTTTCTAACCGTTGCATTTTGTGACAATGCAATTTTTTTGTGGCTGAAATTCTGAATACTGATATACGACGGAGTTCAGTTTCCTGCAAGATTGCCCTCTGTCCTACCACTGAGTGATGCGAGAACAGCGTCTGACGTTTGCTGCGACTGCAGCCGTTTTCGATAGTTCAGCTTTCGGTTTGTGACACAGATTTTCCCATCATTTTTCAGCACAGCCTTGTGGGTAATCGGTGGTCTCTCTGGGTGAAGCCCATGCATTCAGTTTTACAGAAGGAAGTTTTGGCTTTTCAGTTTGGCTAATCGGTCTATCTGTTGATCATTTCTGTTTCGATTTCTTCACATTTTCCCAGGAGCCATCAGGCATTGGCCGGCACGATTTCCTATTTATTTCGATCTTACATTGTGTTACACCCGTCTTTCCCTGAACATTATTGTGCTTCCTTCTTTCGTCAGTACATTGAAGTATTTTTCTGCTTTCTGCAGTTTCATTGAGTTATCTCCTTTTTACCTGTGTTTATCTGTCTAACTTCTGTCATTATTCCTCTTAAGCTGGACTTCAGTACGGCACCGCACTTCTTCCTATACAGAGCCTTCCGAACGATTCTGTTAAGGTTCACTCCACTGTTCGTCATTACTGAGCTCTGATACGAGTCTATTTACTTTATGGTACGCTTCATAATCCACTACCTGATTACGGAATCTTTATCTCACAACGATGTGACCCACTTTATCTCCATGTGCCTCTGCACCTTTTCCATGTACAACTATTCCTCTTCTGATTTTCATACAGTGGTTTCAGTATTACTAGGTGATATTGAATTAATTTGTCCACTTGTATTAAAGGGCGAGTATTATCCCATATAGCAACTCTTTCAGCCTTCCCGTACCGTATTACCCTCTCCATTGAAAGGTCTCTTGTGAGCCATTTCAGAATTTTTTGCCATACCTTCAGCACCTCATACTTTCAGTACATTTAATAAATCATGCTGGCAGAAGAGTCAGCAGTTGAGTGTGTCCTTATTAGGGGCAACTTTATACATTCTCTGAATTAATCTTTGTTCTGTATCTCTTTCATTCACATACATGCCGATTTGTTAGGTATCTGTGTTTCATCTACGTTCCCACTACAATAATGTCCCAGTGTTGTATTCCTATTCTTCTTCCCAGTTCCTCTACGCTCTGAATGATAGACCGAGGGCATCCGTCTATATATTGTGTTTTGATACTGTTTGACAATGCATAAACTTCTCGTCTGCCGTTGTGGCAGTTTAGCCAATCCCTGTACAGACTTAGCGAGGCAATGTGTGTGAATTCCTAAGGGACCAAACAGCATTAAGAATGCAACGGGAATTCCACTGCTAAATGCAGAGGAGAGAGCGGATAGTTGTAAACAGTACATTGAAATCCTCTATGATAGGGAAGATTTGTATGATGTGATAGAAGAGGAAACGGAAGTCGACTTAGGAGAGATAGGGCACTCAGTATTAAAATCAAAATTTAACAGAACTTTGGATAACTGGCAAGAATAATACACAGAAGAATGTAAAAGAAAACTGAGGCTGCGCTAGATGAACAGTTTGGGGTTAGAAAAGGTAAAGGCACCAGAGAGGCAATTCTGACGTTGCGGTTGATAATGGAAGCAAGACTAAAGAAAAATCGGGAGACGTTGACAGGATTTCTCTACCTAGAAAAAGCCTTCGACAATGTAAAATGGGGCAAGACGTTCAAAACTGTGAGAAAAATAGGAGTAAGCCATAGGGAGACACGGGTAATATACAATTTACATAGGAGCCAAGAGCGAATAATAAGAGTGCACGACCAAGAACGAAGTGCTCGTATAAAAAAGTATGTAAGACAAGGATGTAGCCTTTCGCCCCTACTGTTCAATCTGTACATCAAAGAAGCAATGATAGAAATAAAAGAAAGGTTCAAGAGAGGAATTAAAATTCAAGGTGAAAGGATATTAATTGTACAATTCGCCGATGTCATTGCTATCCTGAGTGAAAATTAAGAAGAATTATATGATCTGCTGAATGGAATGAACAATCTAATGAGTACAGAATATGGACTGAGAGTAAATCGAAGAAAGACGAAAGCAATGGTGCAGCAGAAATGAGCACAGCGAGAAACTTAACACCAGGGTTAATGGTCATGAAGTAGATGAAGTTAAGGAAATCTGCAACCTAGCCAGTAAAATAAACAATGACGAATGCATCAAGGAGGATGAATTCGAAAGTAAAGTTCTATGTACTGACTTGGCAGAAAATCCAAAGAAATTTTGGTCTTGTGTCAAAGCGGTAGGTGGATCAAAACAAAACGTCCAGACACTCTGTGACCAAAATGGTACTGAAACAGAGGATGACAGACTAAAGGTCGAAATACTAAATGTCTTTTTCCAAAGCTGTTTCACAGAAGAAGACTGCACTGTAGTTCCTTCTCTAGATTGTCGCACAGATGACAAAATGGTAGATATTGAAATAGACGACAGAGGGATAGAGAAACAATTAAACTCCCTCAAAAGAGGAAAGGCCGCAGGACCTGATGGGATACCAGTTCGATTTCACACAGAGTACGCGAAGGAACTTGCCCCCCTTCTTGCAGCGGTATACCGTAGGTCTCTAGAAGAGCGTAGCGTTCCAAAGAATTGGAAAAGGGCACAGGTCATCCTCGTTTTCAAGAAAGGACGTCGAACAGATGTTCAGAACTATAGACCTATATCTCTAACGTCGATCAGTTGTAGAATTTTGGAACACGTATTATGTTCGAGTATAATGACTTTTCTGGAGACTAGAAATCTACTCCGTACGAATCAGCATGGGTTTCGAAAAAGATGGTCGTGTGAAACTCAGCTCGCGCTATTCGTCCACGAGACTCAGAGAGCCATAGACACGGGTTCACAGGTAGATGCCGTGTTTCTTGACTTCCGCAAGGCGTTCGATACAGTTCCCCACAGTCGTTTAATGAACAAAGTAAGAGCATATGGACTATCAAACCAATTGTGTGATTGGATTGAAGAGTTCTTAGAAAACAGAACGCAGCATGTCATTCTCAATGGAGAGAAGTCTTCCGAAGTAAGAGTGATTTCAGGTGTGCCCCAGGGGAGTGTCATAGGACCGTTGCTATTCACAGTATACATAATGACCTTGTGGATGACATCGGAAGTTCACTGAGGCTTTTTCCAGATGATGCTGTGGTGTATCGAGAGGTTGTAACAATGGAAAATTGTACTGAATTGCAGGAGGATCTGCAGCGAATTGACGCATGGTGCAGGGAATGGCAATTGAATCTCAATGTAGACAAGTGTAATGTGCTGCGAATACATAGAAAGATAGTTCCCTTATAATTTAGCTACAAAATAGCAGATCAGCAACTGGAAGCAGTTAATTCCGTAAGTTATCTGGGAGTACGCATTAGGAGTGATTTAAAATGGAATGATCATATAAAGTTGATCGTCGGTAAAGCAGATGCCAGACTGAGATTCATTGGAAGAATCCTAAGAAAATGCAATCCGAAAACAAATGAAGTAGGTTACAGTACGCTTGTTCGCCCACTGCTTGAATACGGCGTTACGAATGGTGGACTAGTCCAGAAAATTTTGCCAATCAAGAGATCATCGTGATACTTCCTCAATTACAGGCCAAAATTACATTACATCTCTTTAACGCGGCGGTTTATATTGCCTTCTGCATCCTCATACCGCTAAGAATTTCTGATTTTTCTGACTTTTACATTCATTTTACCGCCCCATGGGAAGTGATTGGCTGGATCTCTGTCCGCTCCTCTGCCTTCTTTGAAAAGTTTGTTCGGTGAGCGTGGATGACTCCCTACGTGGAACGTTTTCGCCTGCCATTGCCGATGACATTTATTCAGAATTGAAGCAGAAGCTGGTTTCGAACCGGGACACAGGCCGTTCTGAATACTAGCGAAACATTCAACCCGGCAGTGTTACTTGTGCGCTTGCAGTGATACACAGCAGTACGAAGTTTTTCTGGTGAAGAGTTGACTGAAATGCTATGCCGAGTTGTTCCTGAAACAACTGCAACCATACCAAGGTTCTACTGTTCTACTGTTTAGTAATATTGTCAATGGTTGAGCAAGGGACTGCACCTATGTGAAAAATCCTGACAGGGTTTGGCCACTCACAACATTTAATGGGCAGTCTTAATGATCTGAATAGCATGAGATATCAATTTCAAGTGCTGGTGATGTGAGATCATTAGCAGAAATGTTTGGGATCATTCTACCTGCAGAAGGTAAACCACCAATTTAAATTTTCGTTATTTATTACATCTGAAAGTTGAAAAAGTGAATGTAAAGACACCCGTGGTTCAAACATGAATGAAGAGAAATACAATTTTTAACGCACTACCGTTGTGGGATTGCATACGCAACACCACATCATTCTCTTGCTCTGGAGCCTCAACGAGGAACAAGTAATTGAAATGAATTTAAAGACACCACCTCTGACAAGTGAAATCACTAAGCTTGTACAGTATGGTCACAGTCGACTGTGGTCCATTTACGAACTCAGGATAAAGAATTTAGTGAATTAACTGAAATTAAACTGAATAAAAGGCGCGTCTAGAGATTTTTGTCACACAACGAACATTACATAACCGCTGCTATTGTTTCACTTCGCCGAGCAGCGTTTACCCTTTAAACAACCGACGGTGCATCTCAAATCTGCGTTTGCCTTCTTCCGAATCGGGTACTAGGATATATAACGTCTGCTTCCTTCCGCGGCCAAAACCATAACTAGAATGAGTACTCCAGCTTCCTCTTTGACTTCAACTCAGGGTCTGCGCAAAAGAAAAAAAAACCGCTTTTAGTTTCCTTGCCTGTCACCCATAAAGAAAAATTGTTCCCTCAATACGACAAGAAACTGTTTCCTCTTCATCTATCAGATCAATTTCCGGGAATTAGCCGCCGTGACAGAGAGAAACTGACTTTCTATCCTCCTGTTCTAGCAAACTACATTGGACAATTTCCACGTAAGGCTACACAGAGCCAGAAGATATGGAGCAAGAGAGACAGTGCATGTTTACGCAACCAACTCCCTGGCATCTTGAATCACAACCGATTTGTTGCTCCCGTAAATAGTTTGACTGGTTTCGTAGTCATCATCTGATCAGACTTCTACGATACTAAACAGGTCGTTAGATTATTTACAAGAGCGAGAAAGCGGTTATTATTTAAGATGTCTAATTATGGCTGCGGTTTTCGCTCATTTCAAGATATTGTGCAACTCGCTGACGCCTCGTTGTCAGGGAATTTTAGAATATTCTAGAACATATTCTACTAATAGGTTTGTATCGGAACCTATTAAAAACTCTTCTCCTTCCATTTTTACATCTACATCTACATCGATACTCTGCAAATCACATTTAAGTGCCTGGAAAAGAGTTCATCGAACCACCTTCACAGTTCTCTATTATTCCAATCTCGTACACCGCGCGGGAAGAACGAACACCTATATCTTTCAGTACGAGCTCTGATTTCCCCTATTTTATGGTTGTGATCGTTTCTCCCTATGTACGTCAATGTCAACAAAATATTTTCGCATTCGGAGGAGAAAGCTGGTGATTGGAATTTCGTGAGAAGATTCCGTCGTAACAAAAAAATGCCTTTCTTTTAATGATATTCAGGCCAAATCCCATATCATTTCAGTGACACTCTTTCTCATATTTCGCGACAATACAAAACGTGCTGCCCTTCTTTGAACTTTTTATATGTACTCCGTCAATCCTATATGGTAAGGATCCGACACCGTGCAGCAGTATTCTAAAAGAGGACGGACAAGCGTAGTGTAGGCAGACTCTTTAGCAGATGTTATATTTTCTAAGTGTCCTGACAATAAAATACAGTCTTTGGATAGTCTCCCTCACAACATTTTTGTGTGTTCCTTCAAATGTAAGTTGTTCGTAATTATAATTCCTAGGTATTTACATCTACATCCATACTCCGCAAGCCACCTGACGGTGTGTGGCGAAGGGTACCTTGAGTACCTCCATCGGTTCTCCCTTCTATTCCAGTCTCGTATTGTTCGTGGAAAGAAAGATTGTCGGTATGCCTCTGTGTGGGCTCTAATCTCTTTGATTTTATCCTCATGGTCTCTTCGCGAGGTATACGTAGGAGGGAGCAATATACTGCTTGACTCCCCGGTGAAGGTATGTTCTCGAAACTTCAACAAAAGCCCGTACCGAGATACTGAGCGTCTCTTTTGCAGAGTCTTCCGCTGGAGTTTATCTATCATCTCCGTAACGCTTTCGCGATTACTAAACGATCCTGTAACGAAGCGTGCTGCTCTCCGCTGGATCTTCTCTATCTCCTCTATCAACCCTATCTGGTACAGGACCCACACCGGTGAGCAGTATTAAAGTAGTGAGCGAACAAGTGTACTGTAACCTACTTCCTTTGTTTTCGGACTGCATTTCCTTAGGGTTCTTCCAACAAATCTGTCTGGCATCTCCTTTACCGACGATTAATTTTATATGGTCATTCCACTTTAAATCACTCCTAACGCCTACTCCCAGGTAATTTATGGAATTAACTGCTTCCAGTTGCTGACCTGCTATATTGTAGCTAAATGATAAATATGTTTCTTTCTGTGTATTCGCAGCACATTATACTTGTCTACATTGAGATTCAATTGTCATTCCCTGCACCATGCGTCAATTCGTTGCAGATCCTCCTGCATTTCAGTACAATTTTCCATTGTTACAACCTCTCGATATACTACAGCATCATCTGCAAAAAGCCTGAGTGAACTTCCGATGTTATCCGCAAGGTCATTTATATATATATTGTGAATAACAACGGTCCTACGACACTCCCCTGCTGCACACCCGAAATCACTCTCACTTCGGAAGACTTCTGTCCATTCAGAACGACATGCTGCATTCTGTTATCTAGGAACTCTTCAATCCAATCACACAATTAATCTGATAATCCATATGCTCTTACTTTGTTCATTAAACGACTGTGGGGAACTGTATTAAACGCCTTGCGGAAATCAAGAAACATGGCATCTACCTGGGAACCCGTGTCTATGGCCCTCTGAGTCTCGTGGACGAATAGCGCGAGCTGAGTTTCACAAGATCGTCTTTTTCGAAACCCATGCTGATTCCTACAGAGTAGATTTCCAGTCTCCAGAAAAGTCATTATACTCGAACATAATACGTGTTGCAAAATTCTAATACTGATCGACGTTAGAGATCTATAGTTCTGCACATCTGTTCGACATCCCTTCTTGAAAACGGGAATGACCTGTGCCCTTTTCCAATATCTTGGAACGCTACGCTCTTCTAGAGACTTACGGTACACCGCTGCAAAAATGGGGGCAAGTTCCGTCGCTTACTCTGTGAAAAATCGAACTGGTATCCCAACAGGCCCAGCGGCCTTTCCTCTTTTGAGCGATTTTAATTGTTTTTCTATCCCTCTGTCATCTATTTCGATATCTACCATTCTGTCATCTGTGCGACCATCTAGAGAAGGAACTACAGTGCAGTCTTCTTCTGTGAAACAGCTTTGGAAAAAGACATTTAGTATTTCGGCCTTTAGTCTGTCATTCTCTGTTTCAGTAGCATTTTGGTCACAGAGTGTCTGGACATTTTGTTTTCATCCACCTACCGCTTTGACATAAGACCAAAATTTCTTGGGATTTTCTGCCAAGTCAGTACACAGAACTTTACTTTCGAATTCTTTGAACGTCTCTCGCATAGCCCTCCTCACACTACATTTCGCTTCGTGTAATTTTTGTTTGTCTGCAAGGCTTTGGCTATGTTTATGTTTGCTGTCTATTTAGTTGAATTTACGGCCTTTACATTTGTCTGATTTATCATGTAACCGAAATCTAACGAATTCCTTTTAGCACTCATGTGAATGACCTAACACTTTTCGTTATTTAAGGTCAACTGCCAATTTTCGCACCATTCAGATATCTTTTCCAAATCATTTTGCAATTTCTTTTGATCTTCTGATGACTTCATCACTCGATAAACTATAGCGTCATCTGAAAGCAACTGAAGACGGCTGCTCATATTGTCTCCCAAATCGTTTATATAGATAAGTGACAGTAAAGGGCCTATAACACTACCTTGTGGAATGCCAGAAATCACTTCTGTTTTACTCGACGACTTACCGTCAGTTACAACGAACTGTGACCTCTCTGACAGGAAATCACAAATCCAGTCACATAACTGAGACGATATTCCACAAGCAAGCAATTTCACTACAAGCCGCTTGTGTGGTACAATGTCCAAAAGCCTTCCGGAAATTCAGAATTACCGAATCTATCTGAAATGCCTTGTCAATAGCACTCAACACTTCTTGCGATTAAAGAGCTAGGCGTGTTTCACAAGAACGATGTTTTCTAAACCCATGTTGACTGTGTGTCAATAGACCGTTTTCTTCGAGGTAATTAATCATGTTCGAACACAATATATGTTCTAAAATCCTGCTGCATATCGATGTTAATGATATTGGCCTGTAATTAAGTGGATTACTACTACTACCTTTTTTGAATAATGGTGTGACCTGTGCAACTTCCCAGTCTTTGGGGACGCATCTTTCGTCTAGCGAACGGTTGTATATTATTGTCAAGTATGGAGCTAATACATCAGCATACTCTGAAAGGAACCTAATTGGTATACAGTCTGGACCAGAAGACTTGCTTTTAGTAAGTGATTTAAGTTGCTTCACTACTTCGAGGATATATACTTCTACGTTACTCACGTTGGCAGCTTTTCTTGATTCGAATTCTGGAATATTCTGAAGGCATTTCGGAAGGCTGTGTTTAGTAACTATGCTTTGGTAGCACTGTCTTCGATAGTATCACCGTTGCTATCGTCCAGAGAAGGCTTTGATTGTTTCTTGCCGCTAGTCAAGTGGCCTCCGGACTTAATAATTACAATACTACTGGCGCATCATGTAACTTCTTATATTCTCTGATGGTTACCCCCCACACCTCAGCACGGTCCACAGGCCGAGCAGCGCTCTAGCCTATAGAAAGAATACCGGAGGGAACAGAGTGCAGTCGTCCTTGATGGTTCTCTCTCTTGACGAGGACCCACTACTACCGTGGCCTGAAGCCAAAGGATTGGGGCTAAAGTCACGTAGAAAACTATTTAATAATCAGAACCAGTCATTCTCCACTAGCGCGGCGATATATAACCACTCTACTGTAAGTTTGGATAAGAGAGTTCTCATTTATTGACCTTCTGCAGTCATTTTGCTCACTCCCATCCTATTGCTGGCTGTGGGGGGTGGGCGGGGGAGGGGGGGTGGAAATCAAGTAATTAGCAGAGGTAGGCATTAATTTTAATGATACGATCCAGCCAGTAATTGGTATGTACTGTTTCAACGAGGCAGAGATAGCAGGTTGTTGATATTAAAAGCCTCAGAAATAACCCTGAATAAATTTCCTAAATTTTTCCTTCCGGACGAGTTCGGTTTCACCTTGTATCTGTAAGAATACCGATCAGTATGTGAAATTGTGTAGTCAATATCTTGGAAATGTAAAACGGAACGAATCTTACTAGTAGCGGAAGGCAGAATTATCCTCAGAGAAGGGTCAACGAATTTACATGTCCAGCCCATTTACTTGCGTCCGAGAATGTAACGATGGAACTGTTTGTTGCAGCCTTAGAGCCTTCCATGTATTCCTAAGATTAACGGTTAACACTAATACATCACTACTTTCATCTGTCTGTAATACTTGTTATCGACAGAAGAAAATGGACGATTAAGACACAGGATTCGGCTTCTGGAAAACTGTGATCATTTCTCTGCAAGATCATGTAGATTCATGTTTCTGTGTGCATGTGTGGCTTTTTTTATGAGCTAATTAAATTCCAGGATAGTTCCTTTGAAAACTACTCTGCGATTTCCTTCCCCGTTCTCTTTCAATGACATACTGAATTATGCCGTTAATGACGTCATAGCCGGTGAGCTATCAAACCATATTCTTCGTTCGCCCTTTCAGGAAAATAGTCCAGAAATCGGGGAGAAAAACTGTGTGCTTTTAAAAAAAATACAACAGATAAACGAATTACATATCTTATGCGGTTGCTAAAAGTGTTAGTGAAAAATAATTGCATCGAATTTAATGGAAAACTATTTCAACAACTAGCTGGGCTTGCAGTGATTAACCAGTTATCTGGCCTTCTAAGAAACATTTTTATAAATTCACTAGAAGAAAAATTTTTTAGAAGTTAAGCTCCTGCACAGTAAGGCGTTCTGTCATATTCTAGGCACGTGGATGATAGTTTGACCAAATGCAATGGAACTAATGACGGAGTAGAGCAACTCTTTGAAATATTAAAAAATCTTCACGAGATAATCAGTTTTACTTGCGAGCTGCAAACTGATAATCAATAGCTAATTTTTTTGTCTTAATTTGGTGATATTACGTGACAGATGTTTTTATACTTTCCTTAAAGTGACAAGTACCAATCACATTGTATCTGCGGATTCAACACATCCTCAGTCCCATAAAACTGCTTTCATTCAGTTATTCATCGCTCTGTATTCACACAGTTATCACTTGCTAAACTAAAGAAAGAAATTAATTAAAACGATGGCTTATAATAACGGTTATGAACCCTCATTAGGGGAATAAATTTCGAAGAGAAAACCAGTAAAAAATCAGTACTCTAGGTAACTGTCAGAATGGGGATAATGATAAAGGAAAATGTATTTCAAGACTTTTCTTGGGTAATATATGGTGCAGGATTCAGCGTCTGTTCGTTAGGAAATGTGAGTCCATGATTGCTTTCTCCACAAATGATAGTTTACAAAAAAAATTAATTAATATGGAATTTAAACTTCAAATGAGTCTTTACGAAGCTCAGGAATTTCAAAATTTGCTTGCGGCACGTGTGTGGTGTTTTATATCGCACAGATCGGTAGGACCTTTAACGTAAGATACAAGGAGAACCTTTCAGGAAAGAAAGGTACCAATGTCCATAATTCTACATTCGTGGAACATTTATTAATATCGGGATACAATCCCAGAGGAGTAGACGAAACGACGATTATGCATTGGGAGAAGAAAGGGCAGAAATTTGATCTTCTGGAATAAATTTAGACATATGATTAGTAAAGCTGGCCCGATCTTCAACGAACAACTAAAGTTAAGAAATATAATTTAATTCAGTTTATGTAACGCCTTTGAGCCGTTCCTTGCAACTATATAGTGTTTGGCTCATGTTTCTTTCCGCTTCCATTTCAGAAACGTCGTTTCTCCCTTCACTTAGTGGATTCTGTACGCTCTCATTGACAGCATCACAGACGACACTGTAGACCGTATTCTGTTTTATAGATTTTATGCAAAGAGTACTTCTCCTTTTGCATATTGTAATGTTCTGATAAAATCCTGCTCCAATGTACTTTCCTTCTCTTTTAGAACATTTTTGTAATTATCACTCTATTCATTTCATACTACGTATTGTCGTACACATATTTTATAAACGTTACCTTATCCATCAAATAAAATTTTTCTGGGTTTGTGACCGCATTGGCAGTATATATAATACTACCGACGTTTCGGTCCCTGTTGCAAGCGACCTTCTTCAGAGTGGTTTTGTTTAAACAAACACACACTGAAGAAGGTCGCTTGCAACACGAGCCGAAACGTCGGTAGTTTTACATATACTCACAATGCCGTCACAAACCCAGAAAAAATTTATTGAATGTGATAATGGCCGTGGAAGTCTACGTTTACCTTATTTTATTCCTATTGCATCTTCTTTTGTATCTTTCCTTTTCAGCACATACAATTTATTGTCCTGAAAGCATTTAAATCTGAGTTATACTGATATGTTACACCTTCAGTTACGTATTCCATACGGCAGAGCGTTTTCCACGTTCCTCTGTGATATTCTTGGCAGTTCTCCATGGAAAACATTATCTAGAACTTCTGCTGATTGACTTTAAATGAAACAACAAGTTTACTGTTACCAGTCACCCATTAAAAAACAAATGTTCAGCACACAGCGTTATAATGCAGAATTACAGTTGGGAAAGTTGCTTCATAGATTAGAATATGATTCCATAACCAAAACGGTGACTGGTAACAGTAAACTTGTTGTTTCATTTAATGTCAGTAACAGTCACGGTAAAGCCTAACCTAAAAATGTTCGCATTTAAAGTTCTGCTGATTGACTTGTGCGTTTCAGATCGTAAAGTATGCTTACAATATTAATGTAATGAAAGTTCTGTAAGTGTAAGTTTTATTCCATGTACTCTATTTCACTGGTGTAGCGTATTACTCGTAGATATGTTAGATGCTTATTTTATGTTTAGAACATTATAGGTGACTGGTTCTTCCGAAGGAGGTACCCTTATAGCTATTATAGCTACTGAAACAGGGTCAAGGCTTTTTACAATAAACTTCATACAATCGGTTATCTGTATACATCATTTAATAAAAATGTATTTACAGTTGCAGCTGTCAGCCATATTTAAAACTATGATAGTCCCAAACGATAATCTGCAGCCTAAACACCATTGTTTTTCTATAGAGTGCAGTCACCTTTAGCTCTATTCCTAACTGAAAAGAGTATTAAAACAGACATCGTAGATGACCCGAAACTGAGTGACAGCCGCTGACGTATACTACAAAATGAAGAACTCAGATTCCATGAAATACCACGATTGACTTGAACAGTTTTTATTAAACAGTGGTCGTCTCGGAATATCGGCGAAATCTTGGTTTCCGCAAAATAATTTACGCCAATATGACAGACCCTGTTGCTGAGAATATATTCAGTAGTAAAACATTGTCAACAGATTGGCATGTATCATTGTTTTTGTGGAACGGCAATATTTGCCCAGAAATTTCTTTCCTCTTCAGGCAATCACACATGCGAAAATTAACAGAACGAAATGGCATTGCTTTGGGAATGAGATATACGGTGTCATTGTGATTGTAATCTGCGTTTCGTTTAACACATAATTAGTGTTATTAGAAATGAGAGAAATCAAATGAATATTTTTCATTTCAGTTAACATTTGACGAACAGTGGACTGTTTCCTCCGTCACTGTACGTTTTGCGGACAGCAGACTACGCACAATGCACTCTGCGACTGGGAACGTACAATAGCAGAAACTAATTTCATTTGGCCATTAGTGAGATTGAAAATTGTGAATGTAACGAGGATATTTTCTGCTTGAAAACGTTAAATATAATACGTATCATAAGCTAAAAATTTTCGCACATCAACAGATAACGAAATGGACTGGAAAAGTCTTTTACCAGTGAGCTTTCGTAGTTACGGTGTCTCCTGCAGTGTATTCTTTGAAAATACACACCGATATCGAGAGGAGGGATAACGTGACGTTAACAGAAAATTTACATGTTGGATAATTCTGTTAATAACGACGCACATGACGTATAAATAAGTAAACCACTATTGTAAATTTTCCCACTGTTTTACAGATAGTTCCATAATATTGATACTCTAATTCAGAAGATATTAGCATTCTCTTTTTTTCGTCTTGACAGTTCAATACGACCATTAAAAACGTCCGTTTCTGCCGAAATACTGACTTGGACATAAATTAGTGACTTGGACATTGCATAAAAACAACAGGATGTTGAATACGTTACATCACATTTTTATCAAAGACGAAATCGCCTGTAGCCGGTGGTCTAATTGTTAGCGTTGCTGTCTTTGGATCACAGAGTCCCTGCTTCGATTCCCAACCGGTTCAGGATTTTCTGCGGCCGGAGATTGCGTGTTTGTGTTGTTCTGATCATTCCATTATCATTCGAGAAGTGGCGAGACTAGTCAGTGCAAAAAATTGGTAATTTGTACAGGCGCTGATAACCGTACATTTAAGCGCCCCACAAGCCAAATAACATCACCATATTTCAAATCACAGTTTCGGATCACAGCACCCAGTGAAAACCTACAAGAGCTTTCATAGTTCCCTAAATGCGAATCTTTGATGAGGTCTTCACCATTACAACATTCGTATTCTTAGAGCCTCCATCTTCACCGAAAGCAACTACACCGAAGGCGTTTATCTCGATTAGCCGATTAGCAGGTAACTGAAGGAAACTGCTCAACAGTAACCCCTAGTTATGCATGAAGTCTTACACGAATAAACGAGTTCTCCAGTTCGTCGCTAGGAGAAAGTAGCAGAGCGCCATTGAATCTATCTGTAATACATCAATTGCATGGTTGATAGTGATAAAAATGCTGATACCAGGCGACTAAATACTGATCCATTCGAAATTGTACGTGGAGAACTCATAAAGTTTTAATCATCGCCTCAAGAAGTCTGTCTGTGTCCTTGGAACGTGATCACCGTGCTAATCGTTCTTTACACATTCACCCTAAAACTCAACACGTTTCACAAAGATAGATGACATGCAGAGACCGGGACAGTGGAAGCCTGCACTTTAGTTCTTCGGAAAACGTTACACATCAAATGCCAGGTCGTCGTCGTTCTGGAAACGTCTTATACACAATGGTTTCTAAATCTGAGGAAAGAGGAGCAACACAAGGAGAGGGAGGGAGGGGGGGGGGGGGCTGAAACAAAATTAGGTAGCCCGCAGGAGCAGCATGTATAGTTCTTTGCTGTAAATAATTTGAATTTGCAGGAACGTCATCATGAAGCCAAGACCCGCCCGGATAACCTTCCGTGTTAAATCGGCACTTCCGGGAAGGTGAAATGCGCCGACCCCGGATCGAATCCGCCCGGCCTGGATGTTGTCCTTAGGCGGTTACCCATATGGCTGGTTCAAATGGCTCTGAGCACTATGCGACTTAACTTCTGAGGCCATCAGTCGCCTAGAACTTAGAACTAATTAAACCTAACTAACCTAAGGACATCACACACATCCATGCCCGAGGCAGGATTCGAACCTGCGACCGTAGCGGTCACGCCGTTCGAGACTGAAGCGCCTTTAACTGCACGGCCACATCGGCCGGCGGTTACCCATATCCCACAAGGCCAGTACGGGGCTGGTATCCAAGTCCAGATTCAGTTATATGATTCGCAAACATTTAGGAAACTTTCGCTCGCTTTCACATGAATAACTCCATATGCAGACAGTTGGGGTACACGCATCCCGTCCCGGAAGGTTCCGGGTGGAGGAAAGTAGGGCATCCGACCACCTCTTAAATCAACCATGTCAAAGCCGTCGATAACCATGTCTACCCTGTGCCGATGCCGGACCAAGGCACAAGAAAAAGAAGGGATGATCCATCAGTGAAGTGGACGTGAGGCTACGGCCGGTCATAAATTTGAAGAAATAAAGAATATTAACACCAACATTTTTTATAAAATGTGTTAATTACACGACCAATTTCGACACTACATTTGTCATCTTCAGGCCCCAGTACACGAACGACCTGAATTGCAGGTCGCCTGATTTGCACCTTCAGTTGCACCTCTCCCATATATTTGTACTTGTCTTGGCTAGGAACCTGTTTGTGCGATCCTGGACTCCGGGAGTTCAGTATCCCTGATACAACGGCTATGGTATCTCGAATTTAGACAATTATGTAAATTTTCCATTCCACTTCCGCCTAAGCAGAGATGTCAAGATGTCGGATCGCGAATGGGCGCGATTTACCTCTAATGGGTGAAGTGCGAGGGTATGTACAAATTGGAAAATTTTCGTGGCCTCGCCGTTTTATGATCGCCCAGGATTTACACATTCCGGTCATTTTAGAGTGTGATTTCATCAAAAGAACTAGACTGATTTTGGATTAGGCTAGTGGCATGTACTATTTTCAATTTGCGCCACAGATAAAACTCCCTCTCTGTGATTGTAGGAGATGGGCCGGTGTTAATGTAATCTGTGAGGAGTCGAGTGATAAAGTGGATATCTGCCCCCCGAGCAGGGTGAGCGTCTTCTCCGGTTGCTTCGGCGTTATCCGGAGGTTCTGTCTGGTAAATTAATTTAGTGTACAGCTATATGATCAAATTTCTGTGCGCTGGGCGCAGTATCGGTTGTCTCCTAAGGCAAGATGCGCATCCTAAGGCAAAAGACTGAGCGAATGCGGTAGGACAGGGCCATAAGACCTTAGACATCTCCGTACGCTTCTATCTCCCTTGCTCCGAAAGGCACTGGTCAAGATTACCGCGCAGTAGTAGACTATCGGGTGTTGAATAAGAGAGTCGTTGTGGAGTCGGTACCGTTGCCAGATCTGCATAATTGCTTTACATGGTTTTCTTGCGCAACTTGCCTTACGGTACTCGATTTAAACCAAGCGTATTATCAAATTCCCGTCGCGGAATCTTCCAAGTCGGTGACTGCCTTCTGCACCGACTGGAACTCGTTAGTTCAATCGTGTGCCCTTCGGATTGTCTACGGGTGCCGCAGTATTATCCAGGTTATTGGACGCGGTGTTAGGAGACCTGAAATTTGTGTGTGTTTACAACTATCTTCACGATGTGGTTTACAGTAGGCCTTTCGACGAACATTTACAACACCTTGACCAAGTGTTTTCTAGGTTGCGTTCGACGGGACTCACCGTGAAGCCTTCAAAGGTAATCCTATGTAGGCCAAGAATCTCCCTTTTAGGGCATTTAGTTTCCAGGGAGGAGATCCAGATAGATCAGGAGCGGGCTGAAGCTTTGAAGGATTTCCCACGCCCACGCAGTAAGAAAGAAATAGCATATTTTGTAGGGATGGCAGTTTTTTTTGCAAGTTTTTTCTAACTTTGCGCAGATGGCCGCCCCTTTGAATGACTTATGCAAGGAGAGCTGCATTTGGGGCGATAAAATTTGCCATTGCTAATCCGCCTGTCTTGGCTATACCGGATTTTAATGCCACGTTTGTTCTTCAAATTGATGCCTGTCATAGCGAGATAGCCGCAGTATTACTCCAGGAATCCGAGGGGGAGAGACGCCCTTTGGCGTTCGCTTCTCGTCGTTAATCGGGAGCCGAGCTTAACTATTCATGTAAGAGTGCGAAGCGTTGGCAGTTTTATTTGGCCTCGCGAAGTTTAACTTCTACCTGGAACATAAAAAATTCGTGCTAGAGACAGTCAAGCCCTGAGTTGGACGCATTGCCCGTTGGGCGGTCCGCATTCCGCCTATCAATTCGAAGTCAAGCACATTCCGGGTTGCCAGCCGAAGTGGCCGTGCGGTTCTAGGCGCTGCAGTCTGGAACCGCGAGACCGCTACGGTCGCAGGCTCGAATCCTGCCTCGGGCATGGATGTGTGTGATGTCTTTAGGTTAGTTAGGTTTAACTAGTTCCAAGTTCTAGGGGACTAATGACCTAAGATGTTAAGTCCCATAGTGCTCAGAGCCATTTGAACCATTTGAACATTCCGGGTTCAGAGAATTCCGTGGATGATGCTCTCAGCCGCATGTTTTCGGATGGGAGTGAAGATCCGAGTGACCCCGGGGAGGTCATTTCGTCCAGTAATGTTGTGTTGTCAGAGCTGCCGAGTCTGTTCACTGATGTAAGGGAGAAACAGGCTCAGGACACCTTGTGGGGCGTTATTAGAGAAAAATTGATTGCTGGGCAAACCATGAAAGATTACTGCCTTAAGGAGGTTGTCCTGTGCAAACAGGCGGGCAGGGGTCTCGACTGAAAAATTTGTTTGCCTGCTGAATTTTTCCCGCTCATATTCAGATATTTCCATGATTTGTTCGTTGGCGGACACCTTGGTCTGTTTAAGACCTTGGCCAAAGTCGCGAGGACTTCTGCTGGCCATCGTTATATAGGGACATCTGACGTCTTGTAGCACAATGTCACTTACGTAAGAAGGCTAAGCCCGATTCAGGGGCCCAGAAAAGACTCCTCCAGTCATGTAGGGAAGAATATTCATTAGACAAGGTATTCATTGATTGTATTGGATCTTTGCCTCGTATTAAGCAGGGCCATAGGTGTATCCTGGTTGTGACCTGGTGGTTAAGGGAACGCACGATTCGGTTACGATTGCGGACGGGGCCATAATCAGTTACCATTGGTTGCCTTTTACAATTACGCACATTTATTTTTAAAACAGTAATTCCAGACTCAACAATAAATAAAAAATTCCACATGTTGTTATTGAAGGAATAAACAACTGTGTAAATAATTGTTCTCAGTGCGTTACAATTTCGCAAATCACCATAAAATACAGATACAGACAATGTTTTATTATTAAAAAAGCCGCTGTGATCACGGCTGAAGGTCTTACACGCCAAGAATGGCAATAAATTAAGAATATTTAAGATCTCACTGCAATTACAACTTGCAGGTACTGAAATATCAAACATTGGCCACAAACACACCAGAAGGTATCAGACTCCAGGAATGGCAGTAAATAAGGTTTTAAGGTTTACTGCTGAAATACAAATATCGAATTATTTTTTTCAAAGCAAATGACCACAATCATGGCTGAAAGAAATTACATAAGTTTAGAATCTTGCTGTAAAATAGCAAATACAAGCAAAGGTTAACTAAAAGAAACAAGCAACTGACCACCAAACGGTTGAAATAAGATGATGGTAACCTTGTAACACTACCCTTACACTGCTAGATTTATTCCAGAGGGCGACTGGAACTATTAACTAGGCATACATACCCATTAATGTGGGCATTAAAAGGTATTGTAATAAATAATACAAAAATAAAACACAAGGACCATTCACAGATGGTGCTCCTGAAATCGACCTCCGAGTAGGTCCGGCAAGAAACACTTTCTCGAGCCATGAGATAGGCAGCCAAGAGTTGCATTCACTTCACAAGATGGTAACTCAGACTAGTGGCAGTCTAACTAATGTCTAATGATAATCTTGCTGAAGCCACCTGACGTCCAATAAACCAAATGCAAGAATGGAACAACACGCCAAAGCCGGAACCGGCGGACTGCACTATGCCCAGAGAATACTGTACTTAGAGCACCCGGAACGAGAAAGAAATCACTACCACCAGAGCAGATGAATCACAAACAAGAAAGCTGTCAAAACTACACGCCTTACTGGACAGCAGTGGCAAGTCGAGGAAACGTACACTGCCGCTGGTTGAACAAATTGTACCAAGCTGAAGGCAGTAAACAGTAACAAGGGGTCGAGGGAAGCTAATCAGATCCGCTTTCCCCAAGCACTTCACTCACCGCTCTTCGCCTCGGCGACACTACAAGAAGTAACTTGAACCCAAGTCACTGGAGAATCGCGAGATGTCACAATGGTGGAGGTTTCTCTACTTGAAATGCACTCATCTTAAAGCCTGCAGGATCTGGTTTACGACGAGGTCGTGAACCTTCGCGACCACAGCCGAAATGCCAACTCACACGACACGGAAAAACAACGACGTCGCCACAAAGATAGGGCAACAGTTACTACATATCGATAACCACCGCTGCTGCCACTAGCGGACAGGCAACGCTTGCGAAACGAGTGGCGCCAATCAAAACGAGAAGACAAACAACCGCAACCATGCCAACTAAACGATACGGTCTGGCCTCCAACAGAGGGCGGAAACCTTAAAACAGCATCAACGCGAGCAGCAGCACGGCTCACTGGTAATAGTCGATGCTTTCACTAGATTTTGTTGGTTATTCTCGACACGGGGGTCACGGCGGACATTAGCATTCAGCAACTGTCCCGTATGATATCATGGTTTGGTCCACCCAAGGTCCTAGTCAGTGACAATGCCTCTTCAAAACGATTTAGGAGATTTTGCTTCAGGCAGGGCATCAGACGTATTACAACCACCCCTTATTATCCCAAAGCCTCGTTCGCGGAGCAGGTGAATCGCAATTTGAAATCAACCCTTATAATCAATCATTCGAACGCACCCGGCAAGTGGGACTCGACGTTGCCTTGGTTAAATCAGGCCTTCAATTCGGCCAAGCATGAAGCCACTCGCGCGTCTCCTGTTGAGCTAATGTACGCTTACGAGCTTTCAGTCTGAAACGAGAATAAAATTTCTGTCCCCGAGCGAAAATCCAACACGGCACCTACCGCCGTTATTTCCTATGAATGAGATGTTCACAACACATAGAGACATTGAAACTGAAAATTATTTAGCACTGGTAGTTCTGTGTGCATATGATGGGACGTGAAATGACACCACGGATAGTTTTGTGATGTAGCAAGATTCGAATGCACAAACGTGAGTTAAGTGGAAACCTAGAAGAGTTTGCAGTCTTGATAAAAACAGTGATATGATTGAAATATATCGTTTCGTGTGGGCCAGATTCCGCGAAAGAAGATATACAAAGGCGAATCTCAGTCCACCATCGAAGTTTTCACCGTCTCAAGTACAAACAAATTAAGTTCCTTGTGACCTTAAATGATCATTGACTCGTTAACGAAATAAAGTTTGTAGTGTAAAAAAGCACACTGGTGACAGAGTTTGTTTTCGGAGACTTTCGCCTCTGCCATAGCCTAACACAGACCTGTCTGCCATGTGTTTATTACGAGGATTCTGAATACGATACAAACTGACGTTGTTCACTTGGCATCCTTCGAGGTGAAGGAGATCTGTTCGTGAGTGTTTAAAATATATGCCACAAGTGGGAATCGAACCCATACCTCAAAACTAAGGAACTATGCTGAATGAAACAGACCAATGAAGCCCAAGTATTCTAAATCCGCGATTCTGTCGTAACGTATGATGTGCTTAGTTTGCAAATTAGACACGGTGATTGTCCGCAGCTCGTGGTCGTGCGGTAGCGTTCTCGCTTCCCACGCCCGGGTTCCCGGGTTTGATACCCGGCGGGGTCAGGGATTTTCTCTGCCTCGTGATGACTGGGTGTTGTGTGATGTCCTTAGGTTAGTTAGGTTTAAGTAGATCTAAGTTCTAGGGGACTGATGACCATAGATGTTAAGTCCCATAGTGCCCAGAGCCATTAGAACCAACCAAGACACGGTGAAGAAATTCAGTTCGTTATTAATTGTTTGTTTATCAGAAGGTTTCTGACACGGAAGTAATGGTAGTCTAATGTCAGCGACGTAGAGGTACTTTTAGTCATCATGCTTCGATTCGAAGCCATTCTGAAATTTTTACTATTTCAAGATATTTTTAGATCGATAAATACCATAAAAGAGTGTGAATCTACCAAATACTTCGATTATTACTGCCATTTTCGTTATTAGCTTCTTCACCTGCCAATGGTAAACGTGTGCTCCAAGGAAGCATTTAATATTTCTTCAATATTTTTAGAAGCAGTGAGGCAAATACAGCGAAATGTTTAGTTCGCAGCAAATGATTGCTTTGTTGTGTGATTACTAGACCGTACTTTTTGCAGTCGCTACTACTGCAAAATCATGTAGAACGTAATGTCTTCTTCGGTTCGTGAGAGATCTTTGAGAGGCAGAATAATCTACGAACATGACCATTCTTTGTACCACACAGCGAACTATGTAAAACACAGGTTTCAAATGAACGGAGGCGATGAGCTGCTGGATTAGCCTCCCAAAGCTAATCACCTCTGTCCCATACTGTTCGTGTGAACAGACGTGGATAAAATTGTTAGTTGTGGAAGATCAGCACCGACAACCAAGACAGCGCTATCCGAAGCAGTCCACGACGCATGGGAAAAGTTGTGACAGAATAACAGATTAAGCCGGAAACCTATTGCCTCTCTTCAGCCTCGGTTAGATGCAGTTGTAGAGGAGGGTATAAACTGGACACAATACTCAACTATTGTGTTGTTAGGGAGAAATTGTTTATGACAAAGCAGTGTTTTGTTCTCCCTCGAAGAAGAGAGAAAGTCGTTTGTCTTATTTCTTTTTCTTTTTTTTAAAGCAATATAAGAGCAGATTATACATAAAAGCTTGGCTGTCTATTTCATTCTTTTCAGTCATTCAGTAGATTCTTTATTTTAAAATATTTTACGACCTTCCGTCAAGAGGAGAGAGACAAACATGAAGCTTGTTTTTTTTTTTTTGTCACATGCCAAATTACATCAATGCCGATGACGGCATCAAAGAGAAATTCCTTAGCACTTTTCCGTCAAGAAAAATGATCGTATTAATTTGTGTTCTCTTTATTAACATACAGGGAGGAAGCCAAAACAGTCGAAAGCAGAAAGATTTTTTTGTTTTGACGCCAAGCAGAGATCACAGTACATAAAGAGAATAAGTGGTACAGGACCGGCCCTGTAGATGTAATACTCCAAATTATGAATACTTAGTAATTCTCGTTGTCCTAAACTAGCACCTCTTACCAACAATTAAAATTCATGGGAGTAAGAGGATTCTTTTTTTGTAATCAAACGTATTTATGAAATATTATAAACAACATAACAATTTATCAAGGTTGTAGATTCCTGTATTGGTAAACATTCGTGGCTGTTTTATAGGTTTTTGTTAGTATATTCCGTTCCTGTTTTATCTCCCTCTATTGCTCTTCAAGTCTGTTTGCATAGCCATTTTTGTCGCTTTGTAAATAAATCGTCGCAGGACAGGTTCAAATGGCCCTAAGCACTACGGGACTTAATATCTGAGGTCATCAGTCCCCAAGACTTAGAACTACTTAAACCTAACTAACATAAGGACATCACACACATCCATGCCCGAGGCAAGATTCCAACCTGCGACCTTAGCAGCAGCGCGGTTCCGGACTGAAGCGCCTAGAACTACTCGGCCACAACGGCCGGCTAGCAGGACAGGCATAATAAACATATATATATCATCAACACACGAGTGACGCCTGAGTTCAGTTCTGAGATGCACTTTATGATGCCAGAGACACGTTGTGCATGCTGGTTTAATTTTCTTTCTTTAGTCACCATTGTTACTTGGGAGAATATGAGAGAAAACATATTAGCACGATGGTGGAGGAGAAGGGCAAGAAAGTTTTGCATACCGTAGAAACAAGAAGGTGAACAGAAAAGTGATGTCATGCTGCATAAGTTGCAGAAAGGAGAAATTCGAAACCCCTACCTCCAACTCAGGAATTGACCGGTTTAACGACTGCACCATTCTGCCAGTCACGTGCGCTACACTTACGAAGTGGTATGGTGTCACAACTCTTCCATGGAAAGAAACGACACACCGAGTGAAAAGTGGTGCAGTGTTTTTTCGACGGAAATAGAGTCCATTTGACTTTGAATTCCACGGACGAGTGATGAAGAACTTAAGGTAATTCAGAAACAGTAAGTATTCTGTTATACTTTATGAGATCTGCTTGTTTTGGAGATTCCTTGTGTGGGAGAGTGTGTGAACTTAATAGCTGCCACCGGAAATGTCATATTTCGGCACAGTGATGCCGGAGTTCCTCAAGTGGAAATTGCTGGTTCAGAAACTGGCTTGAGAATCTTTGATGCATATAATATATCACCATTACCGAAACGTATCAGAAAATGTATTTGAATCATATACTTACCGTATTTCTCTTATGAAATGAAATGTCGTGTGGCTAGTGCCTCCCGTCGGGTAGAACGGTCTCCTGGTGAAAGTCTTTTGAGGTGGCGCCACTTCGGTGACTTGTGCGTCAATGAGGACGATATGATGATAACAACACAACACCCAGTCCCTGAGAGGAGAAAATCTCCGACACAGCCAGGAATCGGACCCGGGCCCTTTTGCAGAGCATTCGACCGCGCTGACTACTCAACTATCGAGGCGGACTATCTATTTTATGACTAATATTGGATGTAATGAAAGAAAACTGTATCAGTCACGGTTCTGAATTGACTCAAGTACATCACACAGTAACGAAAATGCATATTTACGTAAAATGTATCTCATGCAGACACAAAAAGAAAGATATGAAAAAGCATGCAATTCTGCCGTTCAATATGTTTTTCACATTCAGATTTATCTCAGTATATTTCCTGCTTCCGTAACGTTTTTCTCGGTTAATTATTACCTAAATGACAAAAAAACACACAAAATACTGTCATTAATGCTCCTTTGGACACTACAGCTCAAACCCAGTGTACTGAATGGAGGCTTTGAGGTGGCTGATGATGGAGAGCTTGTCACTGAAATTCGTTCTGACCGTTTCCAGATCAGGTAAAGCAAACGAGAAAGGGACGTACGAACCACGGTGTTTCTCCAGCGAGATTCGAGCAGACATGTATATCAACCAGCGAAGTGAAAATCGAGCGTGTTACCGCTAACTCAACATGACTCTGCTGCGGTATGCCGTTTTTCATTACGTCCATATTTCCTAGTGTAGATTACTCAGAAATTGACTTCAAAGGGCAGTCTTAGCTTAGATGCCGAAGGTTGAATCTGGGTTCAATGAATTAATTTCAATTGCTCTGCGTCACAACTTAAACGATATATTTTGAATGCTTCATCGAGATAACAAGAAAGAACAGTATTAAACATAAAACCTACCTACCGCCTAGCCGCCTCAGAGACGAAGTCAGAGTGATTCACTTAAGGCGGCCAATATTTCCGGCCGCGCTTCAGAATTCTAAGTCTGCTCGTATGCATCATCTGGCAACACTGTAGGTTGTATAAGCATGTGGAGGCAGTTCTGTCAGTCTTCTCGAGGTGTTACAGAGATGTAACTGCTCTAGTGTAGTGGTAAGCGTCGTGCTTTCTAAACTTAAAGTCACACATTCGAGTCTCCTCCGTTCCCTAGTTCCTTTCAGTCGCATATCGAATATCTCCTGAAGCTATCAGTCTGATGGAACCACAAACATAATTCGTTTGGTTATCTAATCCACCTGCAATGGCAAAAAGTTCGAGAACCATTTCCACCACTCATCTCACGGTTGAGTAACGATCAGAACAGTTTACACTGGAGAGTTTCCTACCGGCTCCTGGCCATTCGCCACCCACCGCCAACGTCAGACGCCTCCACCCTCATAGATGAATGTGGCGCGGCGCTATGAGTGTATTTGTCAACTGTTATTTTCTTATCTGAAGTTCTGGAATTTATCTCGCAGTTGCGATTTAGATACTGCGTGTCTGAAGCTTATGAAGGTTTTCCAAAATACAGTCGAAAGGGGAAAACGATCTGACACTTGGCTCGGCCGGCCGGTGTGGCCGTGCGGTTCTAAGCGCGTCAGTTTGGAACCGCGTGACTGCTACGGTCGCAGGTTCGAATCCTGCCTCGGGCGTGGATGTGTGTGATGTCCTTAGGTTAGTTAGGTTTAAGTAGTTCTAAGTTCTAGGGGACTGATGACCTCAGTAGTTAAGTCCCATAGTGCTCAGAGCCATTTGAACCACACTTGGCTCGTGTTATTCACGCTGGGTTTAGTGGATTGGTGAAGGCAACAGCAGCAGTTCTGAACCTATGTGCTATGTAAGGGGTTAGCGCTTTTCGGAAAAAGACTTTTTGATTCAAGAGACATCGTTCTGGCATGAATGATTTTACACATTTAGGAAGCCTCGATGGCAGACTGACCTGATGGAGTGCGACCGTTTAAGAGTTATGCGACATTTGCATTCAGTATTCAAGGTTTATAAGTTCGGGATACTAGTACCACATGGTCTAGTTTAAAACAATACAAATCAAAGGAGTGGCTATTAATGAATTTTTTGCTTCATAGTCATCAGTTGGCTCACTGAGAATTCCGATCCAATATTCCTACTGGGGACTAGTTATGACGTCTTTATATTAAGTTCATAAGAAAAATTAATGGCTTAGCTCTATCAAAAGATATACACTCGAGCAAAGGGCAGTGTGAACGTAATATTTTGCCTAAAGTGGCAAAGGAAGGGTGTTGTGCATTACGAGAACGTCACCAGGGGACGGTAGATCGAAGTTTGTCTATTTTGCCAACTAAGACAGGTGTTAGTCGCAGTGTAAGAAAAAGACCTCCAAAACTTCGTCATGTGTTGATACTTCACGATAACGCATTCTGCTGTTTTTACTAACAAAACAGTGAAGGAGTTTGAAAGTTCATCCACCTTGCACTTATTCTTCTAGTCTTATGTCCTCAGATGTTTACGCTTAAAGGTCCTTATCGAACAAGTTTCAAGAAAATTCCTTTCTGCACAAAAATGCGCATCAAACCTAGGTTGACAGCATCTTTAACTTTGGAACTGTAGATTTCTACAAATTTGGAGCTACCTGATCATTGTCACTCTGTTTTAGATAACGCCCGAGAATACATTCTTGGTAATTAACTTCTCGCTGATGTCTACTGTATCATTCAGTAAAATAATGGGCAATGCTATTAAAATATGCAAGTATTAATTTAAATGAAATTCAGATAGCCTTACGACGAAAGCCTACGTTCATGAGACATAAACAATCTGTAGCAGGAGCATGTCTGTATCAACACGTATTAGTAAGATATTCAAAACTGTTTGTATTTACTTGCATGGAAATGTGGCATTTGATAATTAATGTATATAAAATTTCCTCAATGATTTTCGATCTGACAGCATGTACCTCTGTCACGAGATAGCTAAAAATGTATCCTTCAGCGAGACGAGACTGAGAGGAGGAACCAGAGTAACCACCACTGCACAGGTGACGATGTCACTTCAGAGCTTACGCAGTACTGCTGGGGTGTGCTCTCTCTTATTTCTCCAGTGCCTGGTAGGGCAGATAAGCTCACAACGTGAAAGGCGAGATTAATTGCAGTTTCCGCATTCAATGACTTTCCTGGACTCGGAATTGATAACTTTATTTCACACCTTATGTGTAAACCACCCGTATTATTTATTGGGAATTATAGGAATATATAAACTGAATTTTGTAAGTCAGTTGTCATCCACAAAGTAACATGTCCGTCATAGAGTTGCCAAATATATCCTACATTGTTACCAAGATTCATTTATGCTTCTAGCTGGAGCGGTCTAGGAAGTGACTTCAGTTGACGGCCGATTGCAGAAATACCCCGAAGTAAATGTCACCGAGTCTTATTTGCGTTTCTATAAGTGTGTTTAGGGACTTCATCGTCGTGACTAATAACACTTAGATGCGCCGACCTCAAATTAAACAACTGTCATGATTATTCGTGGTTTTCTGTCTGAAGCGTACTGAAACTAAGAGGCCCATCGAGAAGTGTTTCCTGTTTTTAGAACATCTCCAGTAGTGTTACTGTAAACATTATCAGTAGTCAAGATATCATTTTGAATTGGCTTGGAAAACATTATTCTTGAGATCAATTTAAACGCTATATTCCACATGAAACACAGGCACGTCAATCCAGACAAAAACACAGCATCTGATCCATAGCGTAACGAGCAAAAAGTGCCTATGTTCGAAGAGGTTTCTAACGTGCGGTTTGCTTGAGACAGAGAGAACCCGAAATAACAACAGGTTCACCAAGTTGAGCGTGGTGCTGAAATTCTATGTATCGCTTGGGCAGAATATTATAAATTTTCCCCCTAAAGTTTTAATATTAACGACACCTCTTGGCCACCATAATAGTCACATGAGAATTATTGAGTGCTGTTGCGGTGACACAAATGGGCAGAAGGTTCTAGAATTTGCAGTGACTATCCACATGTTCCTAAATCGTAACTCCGAAGTACCACTACATCAGATTAAAGGCGATACTTAATTTGTACCTGTGAAAGAATTTCTCAGCACGGCGTGAAAAGTAGCACTACACACAACACAGTCCCAATATGTGGCAATTAATCACTGTAAAATGCTCTATGCTCACATCTTTGTGCCAACGACTGAATTTCTGTTGGTGAACTGTCACGCAGTTACCGAGGTAGTAAACAAGTGTTATGGTCTACCACACCATCGTTCACGCCCACTCCCTCCTTCCAACCGCCACCCGCATTGTAGATGTCTCATAAATTATGACACTAACGCAGATTTGCACGTAAACCAACCAACTCTTTATTAGCTTTCCTGATTGGATGTTTTGCCAGTGTTCTTAAGAGAAAGAAGGTAAATACTAATATTATGTACGACCATCATCCAATGTGTCCATTCCTCCATGTCCGTTCTTCGAGAAATAGTCAAAATAAGGGACAGAGAAGCACATATGAATTAATAAATAAGTTAGTGAAATGTAGCATTCCCATCAATCCTTGACGATAGTGAAAAACTACTTTTTGTCGTACACGGTACGTGTAGTACAAACTTAACGGTTTCGTAGGAGCCTGTTACTTAAATTCGTTCCAATCTTTATCAGTTAAAGAGAGGAGGCAGAAAAAGTCTGACTTTAAACAGCGGAATTTGAGTTTATGGTTACAACTTCAGCAGCACTCGCCCACTGAAGAATCAAGAACATGAAGAACGTTCTCTCATTAGTGCAGGACAGACTTAGGCAGAGAGGAGCAGTTCAATTATTTATTTTATGTCTGATTTAACATATTGCAAGGCGTTTGAAGGAGGTGGTCCTGCTGGCATGTAGCTCTATCTCGTTGTGACCGACACCATAGCCTGTGTGGCAAGCAGATAGTGTTGCAGCAGTTATTATGGTGCGGTAACGTGTGTTTTACTCGTCAGCTGTTCTCTTACAATTTAGGTTTCCCGAACTCCATTTGCTTTCTTGGTATTGTGAATAAACCGTGTTGAAACATTAATCTGTTGCACCACTTAATCTGACAATGATTTGGACGTAATTATTTCACAGAAGCCTGGTTATTAAAGTTAGCAAGCGTGGCGACTTGTAATGAAGAAAGAAGCGGGTTTCCCACAGAATTCTGCACATTCTTCGCATAGCCAAAGCGAAACTCTATTTGCATATACGAAGCAGTAAGTGGAACCAGTATCACGTTATTAGTCACTGACCCCAAGAAACAAGAACCTCCTCACAAAGTAGGATGAGATGACAGTAAAATTTTACGCAATGCACAAAAAGAATAAAATATTTTTACACTTGGTGGTTGTACACAAAGAACTACTTTGCCTGAGAAGCATGTAATTCATATCTTCCTCTCTTGCCATAACACTTGTTTTAATAGGAAGTGAGAAATCATTTTAGGATTCTGAATCGTAATGTGACACCAGATTCTTATCATTGTTTCAAATGGCTCTGATCACTGTGGGACTTAACGTCTGAGGTCATCAGTCCCCTAGAACTTAGAACTACTTAAACCTAACTAGCCTAAGGACATCACACATATCCATGCCCGAGGCAGGATTCGAACCTGCTACCGTAGTGGTCACGCGGTTCCACGTTGTAGCGCTTAGAACCGCTTGGCCACCCCGGCCGGCGTTTCTTATCATAATCCTGATCGGACGTGTCACAAAAATCGAAAGTTCCATTCGTTTCATGCATTACTACCGCTCACAGACTCTTACTGATGGACTTGCGGACACCAAGTTTCGCAGCAGAATTAGTCTTACGCTGTGTTACTATGAACGGTATGGAAAACATGTAGGAAAGGAGAGTAGCCCCTACAGCAGTGAAGCTCTTTGTTTATATCTGTATTCAACTCGACTGACAGCTGGGCTACCCTTTTACAGACTTTATGCGGTTGGGAACACCATTATCAGAGAATTCCAGACATCCTTCAGTAAGACGTCAGGAGACGGACTGAAGGTCAAATTAACGTCGCTTTCCGAGTCATATTCAATCCAAAATAGAGTATTACTTAATGTAGTCGCATGTTACAGCATTTATACTTTGATAAACCCCATACGAAAGTTCTGATGACCGAAAGGACCGCTTAACCCCTTACTTACCATCGGGTCTCAGAGGCCGCTTCGTAATGTTTAATATCTCCACTATTTGTAACTATACATTTTAATTTAATGAAATTTTATGAATTTTCCTAATTTTTCAAGTTGGTCATAATTCTGGAAAAATTTATCTATGGCTTTGTGTTAGTGTTGGTGCACGTTCCCTCCCATAAGGACCCTGTTACGTCGTTAGCCATTGTTGACTCGCGGTGTTATTCTTTTTGTGTTAAACAGGCCGTCCTTTGATAAGCGTATGTTTATTTTAATGCATTGTTTCATAACAGTTGTCTGTTCTGAAAACCGAAAGTGTTACGGAAAAGAGGACTATCAGATCAGGAAGTAAGTGAATTTTTGGAGCTGTCTTGTTATTCCGAAAACCCATCTAGTGAATGTGAATCTTTCGGTGATGGTGAAAATGAGGTAGGAGTCGCCGAAAACTCAGAACTACACGAAGCTGATGATCACTATGGATCCCTTTACGAAGATTCAGTGCAAATTCTGTCGACTGTGACTTACTTTTTTCTCGTAATGGCAATGAAATATCGGCTAGAGCTCCTCAAGCTGGAATTTGTGGTAGGCGGAGCAAAAAGGATGTCTTCAAAGGAGACCACGGACCTATAAGTTATTCGATTACAAGTGTGGTAATGAAAAATCCTGTGTTCTGTTGTTCTTCTGTATAACCCCCCGCCGCCCATTGAGATAAGTGCGTATGTGGACCTACCAGGAAGGTCAAATCCTTTGAGAGGCTTTGACGGACGTAGAAATGCATCAAATGGAAAAGCTTTTCAGTGTGCTGATCCTGACTAGAGTTTACAAGTCATGAAATGAAGGTATCAGTCAGCTTTGGAGTGTTGAAAATAGCCTACCACTGTCCAGTAAAATTATCTCAATCGTTTCCATGCTATTTTGTGAATGTTGAGCTTTAACGGTGCAGCAGCCCGACATTAACATAGGTCCAGTGACAATTTGGAACCAATGAAAGAAGTTTTTGAGACGTGTAAAATTGCCTTTAGGGATGCTCACACTCCAGGACGGTGCATGACTGTGGATGAACAGTTGGTCACATTTAGAAGTCGCTGTCCATTTCGACAACATATAGCCTCGACACCTGGTAGATAATGAATAAAGTTCTGGACTATTCGTGACAGTGTAACAAGATACTGCTGGAAGATGAAAGCGTATTTGGAGGAGGAGGAAGAAGCCAGAGTCGTGTGACTTGGAGAGACTGTTATGAAAATTCTCGTGATAGAACTTGGAATGTCCGGATTTAATAATATCTGTGATAATTTTTTTACTCTCTCTATTTAGTACATTATTTGTTGTCAAGAGGTCTGACACTAGTCAGTACTATCCGGAAAAACAAAGGTGAACCGCCAGCCGATTTTATTACACCTAAATAAAATCACGTATACTCTACATTACTTGGTTTTCAAACAGATGCGATGATAGCCTGTTATGTTCCTAAGAAAAACAAAGTTTTTATCGTCCTTAGCTCTCTTCATGACCAACCAACGGTGTCATCAGGACAAGTTAAGAAGCCTGAAGTTAATATGACATTAAATGGCATAAAGAGAGCACTGATGCCATGGACCTGAAGCAATGCTACACTCTGAGGAGAAATCCAAGGCGTTAGCCATTGGTGGTTTTTTCAACATGATCGGTAATGAATGCATACATATTTTGGATAATGTTGGCTACAAATAAAAAATGAGACGTCGGATTTTAATCATTAATTTGGGAAAGCAACTAGCAAGGGTTCAAATGGTTCAAATGGGTCTAAGCACTATGGGACTTAACATCTGAAGTCATCAGTCCCCTAGACTTAGAACTACTTAAACCTAACTAACCTAAGGACATCATACACATCCTTACCCGAGGCAGGATTCGAACCTGCGACCGTAGCAGCAGTGCGGCTCCAGACTGAAGCGCCTACAACCGCTCGGCAACAGCGGCCGGTAGCAAGGGTAAGGAGGTAAATGATTTCATTAGTAGCAACGGAGCCAGGAAGGGCAGTGAAACCACCAGCTAAGAAAAGGAGATGATTTGCATATTGTGTACAGAGGAAAGACAGCAAAAGTCAAATTACACGTTACAAGTGCACCAAATGTGTATACTCGGAATATTGAGCTATTGTGTGTAGATCCTGTGAAAATTTTCTATAAGAACAAAAACCTCCATTAAAAGCATAAAAACTGTTTTTAACGTTAACTTCAAACAAATAAAATAATTTTAAAATTATTTATACCTCACGAGTCGTTTAAGTGATAAGTAGTCAAAATGTCGATTTATATCAATTTAAACGACATGTGCCCGAGAGGCCAATGTGGTAGGCAACGTTTTACAGACTTTCTGATAAGCAGAGGGTTAACTGCAAGAACTCGAGGCTTATAGGAGAAGGAAATGCTCATTCAATATACGTTTTTCTCTTCTCTTAGCAAAGCAATAGCAGCAAGTGTGTCACGTGTAGATGACAGTTGCAACTGTATGATCAGAATGGTATGGGCGCTCAGAGAATGTTTTGATAGAACGCGGTCCGCCTGCTCTGAATGGCGTTAGTGGTTGCGCACTTAATCTAACGCTTTCTACGTAACCAAATATGGCGAAGTTGCGCTGTCTCTTCTTATGACCAAAAACTGTGATTTATCGCTGCCTATATCATCCTGCTCTGCAAGCAAGGATACACTATGCACTGATGTGTGACTATGAACATCTGCCCTGACATGCCGACTCATGTTACCCCCTAGAACAAGCTATTAATGGAACCAAAAGCTCCCAACGTTATAAAGGAAACACCCATAAATCTGTTCGATCCAACGTACGTAACAGCTATTTCACTGGCATCAAGCAGATACAGAGTTCATACTTGCTCTAAATACATAAATTCTGCAAATGTTTGCTTAGTAAATAACCGTCTGCTATACTACTGAAACGACAATCACTGCACAAGTTCTTTATGCTACAGTTAGTTTAGTGATCAGCTTGCTGCAGTGTCGCTTATACTGTTCTGAAATATGCTGACCATTAATTATTTCAATAAATTGGCACTTCACTCTAGGTTATATGTATCTGACATGTTTTCGTGCCATCAAAAAACAACTTCTACGGGAAGGACGGCGCTAAAGTTCGATTACACGGACAGCAAAAGAAATGTTCGCAAATCACTTGCACTTTCTCAGAAAATTCCGTGCGAAAAGTGTTTAGCCACTCAGACATATTCGACCGACTTCCGAGATTATAACTAAATTGCCCTCCTCACTTCATCAAATATCTACTTGTGATTTTGATGAAATTTTCTGAACAGTTGGTGTGTAATACGTAACAGAGTTTGTAAAATTTAAGTTCTGGACGGCCAGAAGGTTATTTAACGAAAAAATTACAATGCCTTTCGTCAGTTCCCTTGTGGGAAACCTGCTTCTTTCTTCATCAAATGTTGCTACACTTCCTAAATTTATGTCCAAATCAGTGTGAGAGGAAGCAATGCAACACTGTAATGTTCCAACGGCTCCTCAGAGTACGAAAACAGCAGCTGAAGTTTGCGAAGCCTAAATCCTCAGCGATCAGCTGGCATATAACACGGGTATCACACAGTGCAGCAATGCAATAATTGCTGCAAAACTGTTTCCAACACAAGCTGTGGTGTCAGTCACGACGAGAAGCAGCTCCACACTAGCAGAAGGCACTACTGGACGTTAATTTCTTGCCCCGCCCCTAAATACTCCAATAGTCGCTACAGCACCGAACAATGAACAAACCATTTCTAAACTACGTTAAGTTGATTTATCTTTATCTAATAGTTTCCGGTGCACATAAACGCCTGATGTTGAACAAAACATGCCTTAAATGCCATGCAATATGTTAAATCAAAGATAAAATGAATAATCAAACTGTTCCTCTCCACCTTAGTTTATACTACACACAGAGAACGTTCTTCATGTTCTTGATTCCTCAGTAGGTGAGTGCCGCTAAAGCTGTAGCCATAGGCTCAAATTCCTCTGGAATGGTATATTTAAAGTCGGACCTTTAATGCTTCGTCTTCGTAACTGATGAAGATTGCAACGAATTTAAGTAACAGATTCATACGAAACCGCCAAGTTTGTATTGCTGGTGCCGTGTAGGTCAAAAAGTAGATTTTCACAGTTGTCAGAGGATTGATGGCGTATGCCACAATTCACTGACTATTATTTATTAATTCATAGGTACTTTTCTGTCTCTTTTTCGACAATTTTTCGGATAATGGAGATGGAGGAATGGAAACATAGGATATTCGTATCTACCTTAAGTATTTCTCTTAAAAGCAACGACAGAATATCCAGTCAGGAAAGCTAATAAGAAGCTAGTTAATTTAGGTGCAAATCCGCGTTTAGTGTCATACTTTATGGGAAGCCACTACGGGTGTGGTGGGTGGGACCTCGGGGCAAGGAGTGGGCGTGACAATAGTGTTTTAGACCATAACATTTGTTTATCGTCTAGGTAATAGGGAGACAGTCCTTCTATAGAAATTCAGCCTTTGGCAGAAAGATGCGAGCATTAAGAATTTTGCAGCGATTGACCGGCATATAAAAGGACTGTGTTGAGTGTATTGCGAGAGTTACTATTCACGCATTGTTGAGCAGTTCTCTCTCAGGCAGAACCTGAGTACGGCCTTTAAACTGATGTAGTGGTAATTTGGCGTTATCATTCACCAACGCAACGCGGAGTGGCCGCGCGGTTGGCGGCGCCATGTCACTAATAGTGCGGCCCTCCCGCCGGAGGTTAGAGTCCTCCATCCGGCATGGGTGCGAGTGTTGTCGTGTAAATCTAGGGACCGATCACCTCGAAAGTTTGGTCCCTTAGGAATTCACACACATTTGAATATTTGATTCACCAACATCTGGATAGCCTCTGAAAATTCTGCAACCGTTTATCCCATCTGTGCCGCCGCAATAGAACTCGATAATTCTCGTAGGTGTCGTTAATATTAAAACGTTAGGGGTTAAATTAATAACACTCTGAACAACAGATGTGGAGAATCTCAGCACCACTCTCAGCCTGGTGAACCTGTTGTTATTTCGTGTTCTCTCTGTCTCAAGTATACTACACGTTTAAAACCTCTTCAACATAGGTGCTTTTCGCTTTTACTGACAAAGCATCAGCAGCTGATACATATTAATCATAATGAATAGATGATACGGATCTTCCGTTTAGTATTTATGGACTGAATGACAGTTTTACTCCAGGATGCCTTGTTCTAGACATTACTGTCAGTGTTTTGTATTCCTTTTTCCACTTCCTGATTGTAATTAATTCTCCTTCTGCGTTAGCAGAAAATGGAATCGACGTTGCATAGATTTTTTTATTTCGAATTTCATGTTATTCGTAGCTTCCAAAGTCTCCCTGTGGATGTTACGTCTTGCAGTGGACCCTGTGTTGTTGTCTCATCATTTTTGTGACTTTGTTTCGTGGATAGTGCCATTGACATCGATCTCACGATCTTCTTCGGAAGAAGACGCGGTTATCCGCGCCGCGCTTAAACCTAGGTCAACATCCGGTTTCTATTTGCAATCGAGGCGGATTCTTTATAATCTTTATAATCATTGAATCACTCGGACTTCGACTCTGAGGCGGCTAGGCGGCTAGTAGATTTTATGTCTAATACTGTTCTTTCTCGTTATCTCGATGAAGCATTCGAAATGTATACCGTTTAAGGTGCGACGCTGAGCAACTGAAATTAATTCATTGAACCCAGATTTAACGTTCAGCACCTAAGCTAACACTGTCCTCTAAAGTCATTTTGAGTAATGTACACTTTGAAATATGGTCAATGAGAAAAAGTATACCACAGCAGAGTCACGTTGGGTTAGTGGCAACACGAATGATTTTCACTTCGCTGGTTTATATACAAGTCAGCTCCAATCCCGCTGGCGAAACACTTCTGTTTGTGCGTCTTTTCCTCGTTTACATTAGTTGATCTGCTAACACCCAGAACGAAATTCAGTGACTAAATCTTGAGACAAGCTCTGCATGATCAGTCATCTCACAGACTCCATTCAGTACACTGTGGGTTTCAGCAGAAGAGTCTGGTTTGGTAATACTGAATTACTTCTGCAAGAAACGCTCAGAATACGCTCCAAAGGAGCATAAATGACAGTCTTACGTGTATTGATTGTCGTATAGGAAACAATAAACATAATGAGGTAAGTCTGGAGGTGAAAACCGTATTGAATGGTAGAATTGCTCGTTTTTTCATAATTTTCTTTCTGTGTCTGCATGAGAGGAGATAAATTTTACACGTAAATATGCATTGTGTTCAATGTGTGATGTACTTGAATCAATTGAGAACAGTTTCTGGTACAGTTTTCTCTCATTACATCAAATATTCATCGTAAGATACGATAAGTGTATGATTCAACAACATTTTTTGATACATTTCAATCATGGTATGCTTCAAAGATTCTCATATTTCCGCACGAGCAATTGCCACGTGAGTAACTTCGAAATTTTGTGATACTTGCGTTGGCAGTTACTAATTTCTCACATTTCCCACACACGGCATCTCCGAAACAAAAACAGATCTGATAAAATCTAGCAGAATACTTACTGTTTCTCAATTAGCTTAATTTCTTCAGTACCCGTTCATAGACTTCAAAGTCAGATAGACTCTCTGCATTTCCGTCGAAGACTCACTGTACCACTTTTACTCGGTGTGTCATTTCTGTACATGGAAGAGTTGTGACGCAATCGAAAATATTATGCCACTTCGTAAGTGCAGCGCACGTGATTGGCAGAATGGTGTAGTCGTTAAAGCGGTCAGTTTCTAATCTGCAGGTAGGGTTTCCGGATTTCTTCTCTTTGCTTCTTATGCTGCATGATGTCGCTTTCCAGTTAATCTTTTTGCCAAAAATTCTTCCACTTCAGCTCCATACATTATGGTAATGTTTTCTCTCAAGCTTTCCCAGCTAACAATGCTGACTAAAGAAGGAAAAACAGACCAGCATGCAAAACGTACCTATGACATCATAAAGTGCATCACAGAACTTAAGTCAGTAATCATTAGTGTGTTGACGTTAGATATACGTTTATTATGCATGTCCTGCTATGGTTTATTTACAGAGCGACAAGAAATGGCCATGCAAACGGACTTGAAGAACAAGAGGGTAATCAAACAGGAACGGAATGTACTAACGAAAAACTATAAAAATGACATGTGTACGAATCTAGAAATCTACAACCTTGATAGACTGAAATGTTAAAAATGTATCGTTGTAAATAATTCTAAATAAATATATATTGTTACAAAAAATGATCCTGTCACTTTCACGATTTTTAATTGGTGGTATGATTTATTAATGTTGAAGGACAACGAGAATTATTAAGTATTCATAATTTTGAAGTATCATGTCTACACCGCCTGTCTGGCACCACTTTTTCTCTTTATGTGATATCTGCTTGGCGTTTAAAGAAAATCTCTTTTCTGCTTTCGTCTGTATTGGCTTCCAGCCTGCGTGTAAACAAAGAGAACACCAATTAATGTGGTTATTCTTCTCGAATAAAAAAAACAACCAATTTCTCTTTGATGCCTTCATTGGCAGTAACGTAAGTTTGGATGTGACAAAAAAAATTAGCTTCATGTTTGTCTCTCTCTTCTTGATGGAAGGTCGTAAAATATTTTAAAATAAAATGTCTACTGAACAACTGAAAAGAGTGAAATAGACAGCCTAGTTTTTATGTAAAACCTGCTCCTACATTGTTTTTAAAAATAAAACGAAATAAGACAAACTACTTTCTCTCTTCTACGAGGGTGAAAAAACACTAATTTTTCATAAACAATTTCTCCATAACAACATAATAGTTGAGTATCATGTCCAGTTTCTACCGTCCTCTACAACTGCGTCTAGTCGAGGCTGAAGAGAGGCAATAAGTTTCCGGCTGAATCTGTTATTCTGAGGAAACTTTTCTCATGCGTCGTGCACTGCTTCGGATAGTGCTGTCTTGGTTGTCGGCGCTGGTCTTCCACAACTAATAGTTTTCTCCGCGTCTGCCCTCACGTACAGTACGGGACTGAGGTGATCATCTTTGGGAGTCGAATCCAACAGGTCAACGCCTCCGTTCATTTGAAACCAGTGTTTTACACAGTTCGCTGTGTGGACTGGAGAATGGTCATGTTGGAAGATTATTCTGCCTCTCGAAGATCTCTCACGAACAGACGAAGACATTACGTTCTCCACTATTTCGCAGTAGTAACAACTACAAAAAGGACGGTCCATTTTCCACACAACACAGCAATCATTTACTGCGAACTAAATATTTTCCCTGTATTCGGTCCACTGCTTCTAAAAATATCCAAGAAACATCAAATTCTTCCTTCAAGCAACCGTGTAGCTTTGGCAGGATGAATAAGTCGGTATTTCTCGACTGTTTACGTCTAGTCACCATTGACGAACATTGCTACGATCGCGTCCCAGTCAAGCACGAAAGATTGGTTATTTACAATGGCTACAGTTGCTTGGTTGCAATACAGATCCAGAACAAAAGAAGGTAGTCATGTCGCTTAAAGTTCAAACATGTGCACAAATAATACCTCATGACAAACGAGGAATTACTGGTGATAAGATATTAATTTTCAGGTTTCCATAGAGCGCTTTCCGCTGTTAGTATCGTTGCTTTTAATTGGTTTGGTTAATTCAACATCCAGTTACGACAAAGGACTTGTATCAGGAACGACGTTTCACAACTGCCGGAAAACCTTTTAAAGAACACAAATATTTCAAATTGTCAGAGAAATTCAGGAGGCCAGGGATTGTCTAAAAATCTCTTCTTCATAAAATACTGAATTTTGATTAAAGATGGCTGGAATGACTTACGTGACGGAGCTGGTTAACTCAAATTCTAATGATTGTGGTAGTGATTTTGAAATATCACTTATTGCAGTAGGATTGAGTTTACAAGCGTCAAGGGCTCTCTCTTGCCCAATGACGCATTTGTTAGTATTTACAATATTATGGAGCTTATTTACATATGGACCGATTACCGTAAAGAATACTGTTCTCTCGTGACCTCTTGTGGTATCCATTTTGTATAGTCAAACGACTGTACCGACAAGAGAGCAGGGGACCTGGGTCACTGCTATGTTATGCAGGCTGTATTCGTATCAGGTGAAAATCAGTTCAGTCTTTCGGGAATTTTGGGTATGACAGTATATCAAAAATAGCTAGACATATAGTACTGTATATTACAAGTAATGCACAAACGTTGATGATATTGTAGTCGTAAAATAAGTTACTTGAAATGAATCTGTGAAAACATAACAGTACCTGAATGAACACGTGTATGGACTGATATCTGTTGGTATGTAAGTACTGCAAGCAAGAATAACGAGTATGGTTTTGACGTTGACAGGTGGTCTTGAAACAAAATGGACATAACGCACTGTAAAAACGAAAGAGGTAAAATATCATGTCAGACGTATGAGCAGATATGAAATAATGTTAACTCCTATTATAGAGCATATATACAGAAAGAAAATAAAAAAACCGACAAACTGCAGAGACGGATTCCAGACTGAAAATGGCGGAGAAAGGATCCTATGAACGTGTTCGGAAATACATCGTTGCCATGGTAGAAGGCGCTGAGGAATGAAGTTCCTCTGAGCACCTGCTGTCTGTTCCTTGTGTGTTACAGGCTGTGTGATTGACGCAGCAGAATAGTCAGGTACTCGTGCGTGCGCCGAAGGAGATGGAAAGGTCGAGAGGCAGTACGGCTATACCAAAACAAGTACCCTCACAGACACTAACCACATTACACAACTTTTCAAGCCCTTTGTTGGTTTTTTTACAATCAAGGGTCCTTTCAGACAGACAAACGTGCAGGGAGGCAGCGGACTGTGGGTACACTAGAATTGGAGGATCAGATCCTCTAGAATATTCAGACGAAACCTTTTACAAGCTCCAGGCAAGTAGCCCGCCAACATGATGTAAGTCAAAGTACGATTGTGTGCATCTTGATGACAACCGCTACTGTACCTGTCACCTGCAACGACTGCAAGAATCGTCAGCAGCGGATTTCCCTCTACGGGGATTCTGTCAATCGTTTTTGCACCACACCATCACAATTGCGTGATTTTTATCATCACTCCTCTTTACCGACGAAGTAACTTTTACCAGAACTGGCATCATCCATCCACATAGTCGTCAACAATCCTCGGGGATCGGTTGAGGCGTCTCATCAGCATTGGTCCAGCATCAATGTGTGGGTTCTTGGCGATCACATACTTGTATCCATTATTATTCCATAACGCCTAGATCGAGGGACGTACCTAGGATTCCTGTGGAATACTCTGCCCGGACGGCATGAGAATGTGTCTTTCGCAATACGACGATTTATGTGGTTCCTGCCTGACAAAGCACCAGCCCCCTCCCGCATTACACTTCACCAACTTCCGCATTACAGTTCGCCGACACCTCAACATCTTCCCCTGGCAGGACGCGGATGCCACGTAGCGTAGTCGGCTAGACCACAGGACTTAAACTCCCTGTATATTTACCTCTGGGGCCATCTGAAAAGCACTTTGTGTGCCAAACCAGTTTCCGTTGTGCAGATCCTTCAATAGTTTGTTTACGACGCCTGTGACGCTATTCGGAGAGACGCCGGAACGCGCGAAATAGTGTGGCAATCCATGACGCGACATGTGAACGCGTGCCATGCTTCCCATGTAGTATACTTTGACCGTCTGTTGTGAGGTGGATGCGACGCTGCTCTATACACTGTTCCGGGACGACTGCACCGTCCATTTCCGGACATGTGTTGTAAGGTGTCAGGCAAATCCAACACTTTCCATGAAAACCCTGACATGATAAGCAAATCCAGTACTATGTCACATAGCTCCGAATAAATCGTGACATTAAATTAACCAAAGTAATACGAGTAACGAGTGAGCAAATGGAATACCACAGACTAATACAAGAATGCCTAAATGCATGTCATACCTTCCCACCGTGAGACAGACCCAGTTCCGAGGGGAGAAACGAGAACAGAGGCCGAGAGCAGAACTGTGTTAAGCGAGAAGGCCCTACGATAACGGACGGACACCCACGTCGCCAGCTAACCGCTACGACCACACCACCCGCAAGCGTGAGACTTTTTTGCGTCTCTGTTACGTTAGGACCCCCCCCCCCCCCCAGCCCATGTTAAAAGCTAGAGCCCTCCAGAAGAACGGTATAGATCTTACGATAACACAGAAAGGGCTACACCACACGCAAGTTTTAGCGTGAGACTTTTTCGCGTCTCTGTTACGTTAGGTCCACCCCCAGCCCATGTTAAAAGATAGAGCCCTCCGGAAGAACACTATAGATTTTACGATAACGCTAAAAGGACCACACCAGCTGCAAGTTTTAGCATGAGACTTTTTCGCTTCTCTGTTACGTTGCAAACTTTAAAAACATTGCCCCACCACGTAAAGTATAACGTTTCTCATTGGATAGACAGAATTTTTGTAGGCAGAGCTTAAGGTTAACATTGAGACCCGGATTGGTCAGATGAAAACACCGCCAGGTTTTCTTTTCTAAACCAACTTCGGTAAATTGTAGTAAGGAGAAGTTAGGAGAGGGTTGCTTCCGAGACAGCGAGATGAGCGGAGCTGTGCTCCCCACCGCCCCCTGACGAACACCGACAAGGTAATGAACGCACGCGATGCCACATTTTTGAGCACATAAGGCTTCACTCAGAACTGCAGAAGTCTCATCTGTCACATCCCCTTTTTGCGTAATACTAGTGTCGATCGTCAATTAAAGCTCATGGTGTTCACATTTGCCACTTGATGTAAAAATCTGAAACGTGATGATTTTTCTGTTATATAGTTATTGAGATTTTTCTGTTATATAGTTATTGAGAAGCCACATCAGCCACTGTAATTTACGACAAGTTAGATAACTAATTAAAGATAAATGAGGGTCACTGTAGACCATTTTGATAGTTTTCTCTTTTGTGAAACTTAATTTAAACCTAGATTATAGATGTGATATGGCATAGGTCATCCTTCGATCCATTGTAGAACTTGGAAACCCATTCAGGGAATATTCGTTCACATTTTTGTTGAATGCAGTTCGTTTTTATCATCCTGTATTAAAATATTTCCTTTTATCAATAGTGCAATTTATAAACAATGTTTTGTGAGTAGAATAAAATTTCCAATGGTAAACTGCTTTTTCGACGTTATTTTACCAGCTAACTAAAATAGGAAGGCCTTGAACCCCTTCCACTAAATTTAGTTAGTATTAAGATTCTTTTACAGGGAGTGCAGTGGAGCTAACGCTGAAATCATTAAGTATTTGGTTATATCATCGCTAGTCTCACTGAACTCTTCTGAATTCTACATGTCATGTGTGGTCTGGCGTCTCCTTACCAGCAACAGGTCCCAGGTTCAAACTCTAAGTAACTCGAATCTAATCCCAGCCTAATATAAATCTTTCAAATACAACTAACGAAAATTATTCTGCGCGTCATTAATATAGGCTTTGTATTTCCAAATCAAACTCGAAAAGAGACATGTTACGTATTCATTCGCAAAAAGAGGGGTTTGAGACGGGGACTAAAATGAAGACTCAAGAATATGTGCACACAGGGAGGAAAAAACATTTCCCTCTACAAGATGTCAAAGAGGGAAATTACAGATCGCAGTGCAATGACGCTTTGCAACGTGAATCACAGATGTCGTGAAGGAGCAAAACACTCTAAGCAGCACACGTGCAATTTACAAAGCAACATTGTATCCAAGTAATAACATGAAACCCTGTCCTAAAACGTATTCCATGTCAAACTTGTCAATGAAGTATGCAAAAAGCAACAATCAACATAGAAGCATGCCTCTGCCATCGAAATGTTATGCTGTCACACAGCAAAAAATTGATAAATTCCCAGTTTAGCGTCAGGAGATTTCGGTAGTATGCTCATGTGACGTTTTGCCCTTATCAGCGTAATCTATCAGCAGCACACCATGGCAGTCTTTCACCTTGTGTGACGATAGAACGACGGTCATGATTCAACATTTTTCCACTGCTTGGCTTGCTCCTTTAACTTGGGCTGTACTGTACTGATACACCCCGTACCCGTCGGTGGTGTTTAGGAGGCTAAAAAGTCTTCTGGATCGGTATCACATAGCAGTAATATTTCCACTGATGCCAATGTTCGGTGGGCTGCCCGAATGGATGCGAGAAGTTGAGGAACACAGCGTGCGGGGAATTTCCTCAAGTTAAAAAACGTCGGGCAAGGTGTTGAAAACTGATCCATAACTGATTTTCACTTAGTTGCTATCGCCTCTATTGTGATTCACCCGCCTTGGAGCACCAGGAGCTCCATTTCTCATGTAATTCCTGGGTCCACATACAGAGACGATCTGCTACTTCGTTCTTCATCATTCTGATTTCTTTGACCTCACTGGGAGCGACTTCGGCACGTTGGCAAACGATGGTGCATTGTTGCCATACACTTCCACCAACTCAGCATGGATTGTCGCAGCACTGTTCTACCTCAAATGCAGGAAGCCCGTTACCTTTAGTGATGTAAACGTCGTGATGATAAATGTCAATGGTTCGAAACATCCAAGTTCTGAGAAAAACATCGATGTAAAGCGACATAGATTAAAAATATACCGCCTAGAAAACATCCTTGTATTGGAACACTGATATTGTTTTCAAAGCCTTAATATGACAAAAAAAAGTGTTAGTTTGTATGTTTTCACCGTAATATGAAGTGTGCATGTGAAAGAAATTAAGAAATTATTAATACAAATTTTGATAAAATTACATCAAATTACAATTTTATATTTTTATTATAAACTTTTAACTAACACAAGTCTCAACACAAGCACTGTGTATAACATGTAATCTGCATTCTTTCTTTCTCTTTCAGATTTGTAGTTTCCTCTTTAGAAGCGGAATTTAAATACGACATTTGTAAGGTCGTTTCCCCTCCAGATGATTAGGTTGTTGAGTTATTGTCACACCGTTTCTGGAAAAAAGTTGTTTTCTTGGAACCATCGCTGCTACAAATGATAAATAATTCATGGCGTACTTACACAGTCTCAGCTATAGATTTCGTGTCTTTCCATATTTCGTTAGAATACTGAGTAATGGGAGCAACAGCGGAACAAATACACATCTCAACTTCGGTCATTGTTGTAGAACTAGATATCGAGCGCATAAAAAGTGCTAAACAATATACTCTTCCATTTATACTGGTCCATTACTCGTCGGAAGAATCTGATTTGCTACTGACTACGATGAGCTACGAAGAAGGTATGTACTTACCGTGCCACAATTAAAACGAACGCAGCAGTTCACAGTTTTCACAAATGTAATCAAATCACTCTTAACAAATCAATTTATCACGGTAACACACCATTTTTAGATAAGCAATTTCACAAAAAAGGACAAAAATAGCTAGGCATCAAGTAAACTTTACTCTGAAAAGCAGTTGACAAACTAAGACATTGTTTCCTGTCTCAAACAAAACATCGCAAAATTGACGTCCAATATAACATCGATAACTTGCAACTGTAATCAACGATGGCAAACATTCATATTTTTCTATTACCATATCGATGTTCTAAAACATCGATGTATATTTTGCATACCTTGCTGCTATACTGTAGGCCAGTTTGTTAGTGGGTGATACAATTGTTTTCTTTTTCTCTAGCGCCTGCTACGCAACTGTGGCTTAGGGATTTCCACGTGTACCGGGACCTCATTCATGTTCCTGAAAACAAACAAAAAGCGAATTACGTAACTTTAATTCTTATTCTGCATTTTCAGTTCACTTATGCTTTCAAGCGTCTGGGTAGCCTCACTCTACGCCTTGTTCCATTGTACTCTGTTCTCTCACAGTCTCTTTATTTCCGCGATTGTTCTTCCCACGCCTTTCTTCCAATTTCTCGACTCTGTCCTCTCATGTGATGCGAGGACTTCCTCGCCCAGTTCCTCCTCGTTTTATCTAGGTAAAAATAAACACACTGGTTTACCCGTCGTAATTGTGGCCATGCTTCAGAAGACACGGACTGAACTATCAATATCTGTTGCTCAAAAAAAGTGCACATACCTAAAGGTACTAAGACGAATATAAAATATTGTACCTCTTACATAGTACATATTACGAAATATTCACTTTCAAGCCTTTGTTTATGATGAATATAGTTACAGTATGCTATGAAAGAATTTGTGTCTTCCTCTACCGTTTTCACCCTCTACAGCTCGAATTCAGTCAAGTTTTAACACTGTCACTCTGTCTCTTCTTCATGTCTGATTTCTCACACAATCCTTTCCTCACTGATTCTGTGCAGAAACTCATTTTTATCGTATAAATCCATTTAATTTTCAGCATTCTTCTGAAGACCAATTTGCCCACTGTTCCTTATGCTCTTACATACAGTTCTCTCATCCAGACATACTGCCTCAGAAATATCTCCTTTAAATTAAGCCGCTTTTGTTAACAAGAGGCTTCTACTATCGAAAAATGATCTATTTGCCTGTGCAAATCTGTCTTAAAATCCCATTTCTTTATCTGTAAGGCATCAATTTGCTTCCCACAGTGTGGCTAATACATGGTCCCGAAATTTTGTTTCAAGCTGTCAATTTTTATGTTAAATTTACCGCTAGATTTATCTCTAATATTCGCTATTTTCGTCTTGCTTTGATTTGCTGCAGTTTGTGAGGAAGTGTTTAAGGAGGCCAAACAGCGAAGTCGTCAGTCACCTATTCGTCCCTCAAGACAGAAACCGTGTACTCAATCTCCCTGTGTATCGATTATATTCTGTGTGTAAAGCGTTCTAAATGTTTGCATAGCATGTATCTGAGACGGAGCAGGGAAACCAGCTCCATATTCGCCTAGTGGGATATTATGCACCTATTAAAACCATATCCAGGCTGGCTGGCTCACCACTGCTTCACAAGTGGTCACATTAACTTAGGCTTCTTGGATGGGTTTCGTTTACACCTCATCTAAATTCTGTGCATATTACATTCTTCTTCATATTCAATAGGTCTGTAATTCTTCCTCTTCTTCACAAAGAATAGAAATGTTCGTCAGAAAACCTTATTACTGACATCGTTTCACCCTGGATTTTAATCTCACTCTTGCATCTTTTTTCCATTTCTGTGGTTTCTTCTTCGATGTACAGGTACAACAGCTGGGAAGAAAGACTTCATACCTTCCTTATATGGTGTTTAATCCCAACACTTCTCTTAGTTTTCCATTCTTACTCTCCATTAGTAGTTCTTTAACGTAGTGTGTGCAACCCAACTTTGCCTTGCTATATCAGATTCTAACAAAACCACTTTCCCCTAAATGACCAATATCAACCCAGAGATCTAGCAATCCTACCAGATTTAAGAGAATAGTCCTCATTCACTGCAGTACTCATCATATCCTCAGTCCTTTTTTTTTTCCTTTTCGAGTGCTAAGCTTTAGGCTCTCTTCCATCATTTATTTACATCTTACATAATTTCCAAGACACGTTCCCGCACCAACCACAATCGCTTATTATACAGTTTCATTCTCAAGAGCCAACATTGCTTATCCATACCTATCTTCGACAGTCTCAACTCTTGCTGCATCAATAGTGGCATATATAACTGTATCATATATAATTGTAACATTAAGGAAATTTTCTCTTTATCTTTTAAGAGAAACTCATAAAAATTCGTCGATATTGTAATTTTATAAACCATGTCGTTGACAACTTTTCCATGTTTTTAAATCACTTGTATATATTTTAAATCTCTTTAGCTGAAAAGTGGGTGTATGAGCTACACAGTGTAGAAGGAGAAGGGGGAGGGCTATAGAGATATACTGACAGCAACGGAAAAGTGGTCATCAATGCTAAAGAGCGCAAACAGATGCGAAATTATGGTAATGCAGCAACTGGAGTACTGAAAAATTGGTAATGTAAACAGAACATATGTGGCAGCTTATTATCGTGACAACTCCCTTGATAGTCCTCCGCTGCCGGTCTAGTTACTGTCATAACCAAAGCTCTGCGTGACAGCTCGGCACGACAGCTGCGCCCATAAATCTGTGGCGACAGTTATAGCGCGCCAGTCGACGCGTATTAATCGCCTAAGGCACACTTGGCCCCGGAGTGCAAGCATCGCATTCGATTCCCCACCACCCTCTCACTCTCCCTTGTGTGTGTGTGTGTGTGTGTGTGTGCGCGCGCGCGCGATGGCAGCGCCAGGTGAGAGTTGCGCTCTCGAATGAAACCGGCATGCCCCAGGGACAGGTGCGAACGCCTATCAGATATGCAGCACTGTGTGGCAGCTGTCTGAGGGCGTGCTCGCTCGCTCACACTCACCCACATCCCTGTTACTCTACTGCTCCGTTTCGTGCAGCAGTCCACGTCCTGGAAGCTTCCATTTATCCTTGGTAGCATTATACAATATTTAATGGCTGTGGCTTCTACTTCACCCTAAAGTTGCTTTACCAACAAACCGGAAAATGTGAAGGCATAGGTTGTGGCATTTCAATGATTGTGTGATTACGAGACATAGCTTTAGGATAACTGCTTTTTTCATATTTAGAGGTGAGTTGTTAGTATTGTTAAATGACATAAAAACTTTTTTTCCCTCCACAGTTTTTATGTATAACACAACGAAGTTTCTAAACTCTTATCAATAACTAGTTTCGACAGTATGTCTTCATCCGGCAGATTTTAACATCTTTTTTACCTGAAAGTCTATGGTAACTCGACTTATTCGCACATGTTCGTTATCTGCATGTCCTGACGGTCCTCTATAGTAACCTTCCTGGGCCTATAGGATTAGAGTCGTTGAGTGGTGTGCTGGGAATCAGAAGATGTCGAAAATGATCACGATGTGATCTGTAGACATAGAACGTTACTATCGGTATCTCGGTGCAACGTTGTATCTTTACTAGTAATCAAAACGACGTACTCCCGAGTTCAATTCGTGTCAATGCCTTTATTCTGAACAAATATCCTCAGAAATAATTCCCACAAACTTCCGATATAAAGAGCCACTCTTGTCTGCCAACGGTCTCGTCAAAAAGGTGGAACAGGGGGCAGAATTTGTGAGCAACCTCTTGTCCTTGGTGTGGGCTGGCTCTGAGCACCATGGGACTTAACAACTGTGGTCATCAGTCCCCTAGAACTTAGAACTAATTAAACCTAACTAACCTAAGGACATCACACACATCCATGCCCGAGGCAGGATTCGGACCTGCGACCGTAGCAGTCGCGCGGTTCCGGACTGCGCGCCTAGAACCGCGAGACCACCGCGGCCGGCCCTTGGTGTGGGAAAGTAACCCTCGAAAGCAATGAACAGCGAACACTAAGTGCATGAATATGTAGAATACAATGGGCACTTAATGGGTACACACAGGAAATGTAATAGAAGAAATTTTAAAATGATATCTCCATTGTTAAAAGATTACAGATTAGCCCTCATACGAATGTATAGGAAATGGCAACGAGGAGGTAAACATGACAAAAAGACAGAATAACCTACGAAAGGGTAATATTTTAGAAGTCGTAGGGTGGAATGTCAGAAAAGTGAAATGTTTAGGCACATTCTGCTTAAAGTGGATTTCACTGAAGTGAAATGTAAACAAGGATTTCTGGACAGGTGAATACAGGGTAATACAAACAGCAGTACAAAATGGTATAAATGGACTGGGATTCAACAGGAATAGGAAGGTAGGGTAGTGAACCGGTTACTATGAACAGTTTAAATACAGTATCATTCAAAGCAGAATACACAGCAACAAAAATAGTTCAGACTCATATTTTGGTGTCACAAACAGAAGACGAAGTCTAGAGAAGGCATATGAGACCACTGAATGGATAGCAACATATATAAAAGAAGGATGCAAATATACTAATAGTGATATGTGGTACTCACTGGTATTAAGGAAAATGTGGAAGGGAGGACCCACCAATATAACTTTCTTTTCACACAACCTGTATATTTAAAAGTATTTAAACATAAAATTTTCTTCAACAAAATGAACAAATTTGCAAAGTTCTTTTGACCTTAAACCATAATTGAATAAGCTTTTGCCACAGAAATCAAAACAGCAAACAATATGATAATGATTATAAGACGGCCGGACCTGCAGCCCTCCTGTTATCGGGTGAAACAGCGTCGTTTACTACCGTGCTGGACACAGTCTGTCTTACTAAATGCCCTTCTGCAACACATGAAAACTATATAAGCACATTTGATGACAACAGTGATCCAATTACTCAAAACAGATGACGTAACTTTTAATTAGAAAGCTGTATGTCGAAAGGTTTGGGTTTAAGATGCGCACCTGTGCTTAAACTTTAAACAGATTAGCAAACAATATGACAATGATCAGGCTTACTTCAAAGCAACTAACCTCTTAATTTCAATCGGCAACCAAGGTTCGACTGGATCCCAACCCGTCACTTCTGACGATTTTATTTTGTCTAAAGCCCTGCTGACAGTTGGCTGTTAATATTTTCAAAGTTAGACTGGTGGTCAGTTATTAAGACCGCTCTGAAGGAATGTCTTAAAACATTACTTGTGAACACTTATTACAAGAGAACCCACTCGGCGGAACAACAAGATCCAGCTAAAAGACATCAATGACGACCCGGTCTTTCAAACACAGCAACGATCAGCTTAGTACAACAGATTGTTTAGATTATAACTAATGACTGAGAAATGCAATTACAGTCAAAGAACTGAACCGGTTAACATCTAAGTCTAACAACAAGGTCTCTTTTTGTGCCTTAGTAAAATTGTTCTGACTGCATCTACGACCAGGATCTGATTCATTAGAACGTTATTGATCGGGTACAAACCAGAAAAGAAAGGCAATATAATAGCGGGACAAATTTTCAAACGACAACTAGTGTCTTAGTATAACACCACAGCTTACGTTTACGACAAAAGAGCCGACCGAGTAAACTTCTGAGGGTCGGGTACAAACCAGAAAATAATGAGGGCAGGTAGACACTACACAAATCACCACGATCATTACAGAATGTTACTTCCTTTTATCAGAAAGAAGTTCCATGGATCCGCAGTGCGCCGCAGTGGTTACTGAGGGGTGCAGATGAAATCCAGGCAGAAGAGGGCAACCAAGCCACGAGCGGACATCCAACACGGATGTTGCCAACCAACCAACGAGATGTCGGCCTGCTGCCTGTAGTCGGCGCTAACCCCGGTGAAGTTCTCTGGTATCTTCGCTCTGCGCAGGCCCTCCTTGCGCAGCTCGTGGCTTCGGTCGTTCGGACCTCGTCACCAACTCTTCTCCCAAACTATATATACAGGGTGGTCAATTGACCGTGACCGAGCCAAATATCTCACGAAATAAGCGTCAAACGAAAAAACTACAAAGTACGAAACATGTCTGCTTGAAGGGGGAAACCAGATGGCGCTATGATTGGTCCACTAGATGGCGCTGCCATAGGTCAAACGGATATCAACTGCGCTTTTTTAATTAGGAACCCCCATTTTTTATTACATATTCGTGTAGTACGTAAAGAAATATGACTGTTTTAGTTGGACCACTTTTTTCGCTTTGTGATAGATGGTGCTGTAATAGTCACAAACATATGGCTCACAATTTTAGAAGACCAGTTGGTAACAGGTAGGTTTTTAAAATTAAAATACAGAACGTTTGTAGGTTTGAACATTTTATTCTGATTGTTCCAATGTAATACATGTACCTTTGTGAACTTATCAATTTTGAGAACGCAAGCTGTTACACCATGATTACCTGTAAATACCACATTAATGCAATAAATGCTCAAAATGATGTCCGTCAACCTCAATGCATTTGGCAATACGTGTAACGACATTCCTGTCAACACCAAGGAGTTCGCCTTCCGTAATGTTCGCACATACATTGACAGTGCGCTGACGCACTGTGCGCAATTGTGCATATTATGCCGGTTTACGTTACAGCTGTTGGTAAATGACGCTTCGTCGCTAAATAGAAAGCGTGCAAACAATCTGTCACCGTCCCGTAATTTCTCTTGTGCCCAGTGGCAGAACTGTATACGACGTTCAAAGTCGTCAGCATGCAATTCCTGGTGCATAGAAATACGGTACTGGTGCAATAGATGTTGTAGCATTCTCAACACCGACCATTTTGAGATTCCGATTCTCGCGCAATTTGTCTGCTACTGATGTTCGGAATAGCGGTGACAGCAGCTAAAACACCTACTTGGGTATCATCATTTGTTGCAGGTCGTGGTTGACGTTTCACATGTGGCTGAACATTTCCTGTTTCCGTAAATAACGTAACTATCCGTCGAACGGTCCGGACACTTGGATGATGTCGTCCCGGGCATGGAGGCCGAGCGGTTCTAGGCGACGCAACCGCTAAGGTCGCAGGTTCGAATCCTGCCTCGGGCATGGATGTGTGTGATGACCTTAGGTTAGTTAGATTTAAGTATTTCTAAGTTCTAGGGGACTGATGACCTCAGCAGTAAGTCTCATAGTGCTCAGAGCCATTTGAACCATTTGATGTCGTCCAGGATACCGAGCAGCATACATAACACACGCCCGTTGGGCATTTTGATCACAATAGCCATACATCAACAAGATATCGACCTTTTCCGCAATTGGTAAACGGTCCATTTTAACTCGGGTAATGTATCACGAAGCAAATACCGTCCGCACTGGCCGAATGTTACTTAATACGACCTACTTTACGTTTGTGACTATTACATCGCTATCTATCACAAAGCGAAATAAGTGGTCCAACTAAAACATTCATATTTCTTTACGCACTACACGAATATGTAATAAAAATGGGGGTTCCTATTTAAGAAAACGCAGTTGATATCAGTATGACCTATGGCAGCGCCATCTAGCGGGCCAACCATTGCTCCATCTGGTTTCCCTCTACAAGCTAGACGAGTTTCGTTCTTTGTAGTTTTTTCGTTCGATGCTTATTTCGTGAGATATTTGGCCCGGTCGCTATCAGTAGATCAATAGACAACTATATATATATATATATATATTGGCAAGCAAAGACCTTCTAAGGGCACACCCCACAGATACCAACTCTTCCTCATAGATATTGGCAATGGGGCCGCAAGAAGGATAGTCGATACTAGACCTGAGCCAGTGGTACCAGAAATGTTCAAATGTGTGTGAAATCATGTGGAACTTAACTTCTAAGGTCATCAGTCCCTAAGCTTGCACACTACTTAACCTAAATTATCCTAAGGACAAACACACACAACCATGCCCGAGGGAGGACTCGAACCTCCGCCGGGACCAGCCGCACAGTCCATGACTGCAGCGCCCCTGACCGCTCGGCTAATCCCGCGCGGCAGTGGCGCCAGACAGAACAGTCTACTAACTGAATGGCGCCACGGCTCAAATCGTGTGGTGTCATTATTCTGAGCCACGAGAAAGACTGTAATAAAATTCACATACTAATAGCGATTACATTGATTAAAAATCACTGGACGTGGAGGGATTCTTTGACGTAGTTTGGATACACGGTAAGGTTCCGGGAGGACAGAGATTTCTGTGCCGAATAGTAGATTCTAAAGCGTGCCAAGGAACAGAGATCGACAAAGATCACAAATTAAAAATGATGGAGAACAATCTCACGTTTAAGAGCATCGTCAGGCAGAATCAGTGTGGATAGAAGTGAGGTACGGAACAGCTTCGGAGGTGCGTTTGAAGTTCTCTTAGACTGTAGGTACTGTAATAATGAATGTCACAATGGACTGTTCGCTTGTAGACGAACGATCATTTCTAAAAGTGCAGTCACGAAATTGGACAGTTACACATACATACAAGGAAGTTAACTGTGAAGGAAACATGAGTAATAAAAGTAATACTTCAATATATCAACGAAAGGACGTACAAATATATTCAGGTAAAGACAGGAAAAAACAAAATAAATCACTCTGGAATGAAATAAATAGGAAATGCACGGAATTTAAAATGAAAATGGTTGCAGGAAAAGAGTGAAGACTTCGAAAAATATTGTAGAGAAGACATATTCAGCATAAAGCAAAAACTGCCTTACGTGTAATTAAAAACAAATGCATCAACATTAAGAGTCCAAGCGGAATACCACTATTAAGCACAGAGTAATGAGCACGTGGATGGAAAGACTACACTGAAAGTCTCTGCAAGGGAAAGAAAGAGTCTGATGACAGGAATGGGAGCTGCGTACAATACATGGGAGATTGTTAGATTTTAACAGACCTTTAGAAGACCTGAGATCAAGCAAGGCAGAAAGCTAAGGCAACATTACTTCGGAGTCTCTAAAATCACTGGGGTATGTGGCAACCAAACTATTAATTTTGGTTCGTAGAATTTGTGAGATGGAGATGTACCATCAGATTTGAAGGAAGACATTATCATACACACAATTCCTAAGATAGGAAAGGGAGAGTTATTGCACTATCAGCATTAAATCCCATTCATCAATTTTCTCACAAGAATTATATAGAAAAGAATGTAAATGATATTGATGATCTGATATATGACGATTAGCGTGGCTTTAATAAAGTTAAAGGCACCAGAGAGGGAATTTTGACGTTCTACTTGTAACACAAGCTAGACATAACAAAAACCAAGACACCTTCATACGTATATTGACCTGTAAAAAGCACTGGACAAAGTAAAATACTGCAAAGTCTTCGAAATTCTCAGAAAAATAAGTTTAGTTTATAAGATTGGTTCAAATGGCTCTGAGCACTATGGGACTTAACATCTATGGTCATCAGTCCCCTAGAACTTAAAACTACTTAAACCTAACTAACCTAAGCACATCACACAACACCCAGCCATCACGAGGCAGAGAAAATCCCTGACCCCGCCGGGAATCGAACCCGGGAACCCGGGCGTGGGAAGCGAGAACGCTACCGCACGACCACGAGATGCTGGCTTAGTTTTTAAGAACAGAGTGTAATACAAAAATCAAAATGGAAAAGTAAAAATGGAAGACCAAGAACGGAGTGGTCGGATTAAAAAGAATGTTAGATATGAGTCTTCCGAACACTACTTTCCAATATATGCACAGTGCAACAGGTCATGTAAATGAAAGGGAAGTTAAAGAGTGGAATTAAAATTGAGGATGAATGATAAGATTCGCTGTTGATTTGCTATCCACAGTCAAACTAAACTTCAGAGATTTTCTATTCAAGCTAGAACAGTTCTTGGCCCACTTTCTAGTTATACGAGGGTTGTCCAGAAAGTAAGGTCCGATCGGTCGCGAAATGTACAACACAGTGTAAACCAGAATCGTTTTATTTGCATCAGTTAGGTACATGAAACTCGGGGGGGAGGGGGGGGGGCATTTACGGACTGTACTGTGGGTGATCAAACACTTCTCTAACCAGGTCTTCATACTTGGCGGGAGACTGTATTCCCTACGCATCTTAACGTGCTCACTGTACACTCAAAACTGAAACGAGCGACGCGACACTATCGACGGGCATACTAGAGACACTGCCCAAAACATCTGTGCAAAGCTTTACCGGATTTTCCCAGTGGTTTCCACTTCGCGACCCATCGGAACATACTTTATGGACAACCCTCGTATGTTGTGACTTCAATATTAATTTTTTATGAGATGGTGCAAGAGAAAGAATGTTGGAAGACCTCCTAAATTCATATTATCTGCTGCAGATTTTTTTTAACCAATGTGGAGGGTAACAGTAGCACAGCCTAAGATCATATTTTTATTCATTCTTCATTACTAGATGGGCGTCTGTTAGTAAAAGAGTGAATGGCCTTTCAGACTACGATACACAAATTTTAACACTAAAATGTTTTTGTTCTCAACCGCATGTTATATGTAATTACAAACTATGTAGAAAAGTTAATCCAACAACAGCAGAGAGTTATTTAAAGACCAGCCGAGGTAGCCGAGCGGGTCTAGGCGCTTCAGTCCGGAAATGCGCGACTCCTACTGTCGCAGGTTCGAATCCTGCCTCGGGCATGGATGTGTGTGATGTCCTTATGTTAGTTAGGTTTAAGTAGTTCTGAGTTCTAGGGAATCTGAGTTCTAGGGAACTGATGACCTCAGATGTTAAGTCCCATAGTGCTCAGAGCCATTTGAACCATTTTTTGAAGTTATTTAAACTTCGTTAAGGAACAAGCGTGGTAGGATGTTTACAGTGCCGATAGCATAGATGACAAATATAAAGATTTCCTTAATACATTTTTCATGCTCTTTGAAGGCTGCTTTCTATTAGAACGTTCTAAACAAGGTACTAGCTGCAAAAGGCACGCTGGGTGCCTGACTAGTGGAATAAGGATATATTGTAGAACATCGTGGGAATAATATCAAAATGTTAGACGTAGTCACAATCAAGCAACAGTAGCCCATTACAAACAGTATTGTAAGGTGCTTAAAATGTTATTAGGAAGGCAAATAGTGTGTGGGATGCAAGTAGAATAGCTAATTCACAGGATAAAATTAAAACCATATGATCAGTCATGAAGTGTGTGTATGGTCAACAGCACAAGATAGACGATATGAAGTCGGTTCACAGTAAAAATACACTCCTGGAAATTGAAATAAGAACACCGTGAATTCATTGTCCCAGGAAGGGGAAACTTTATTGACACATTCCTGGGGTCAGATACATCACATGATCACACTGACAGAACCACAAGCACATAGACACAGGCAACAGAGCATGCACAATGTCGGCACTAGTACAGTGTACATCCACCTTTCGCAGCAATGCAGGCTGCTATTCTCCCATGGAGACGATCGTAGAGATGCTGGATATAGTCCTGTGGAACGGCTTGCCATGCCATTTCCACCTGGCGCCTCAGTTATACCAGCGTTCGTGCTGGACGTGCAGACCGCGTGAGACGACGCTTCATCCAGTCCCAAACATGCTCAATGGGGGACAGATCCGGAGATCTTGCTGGCCAGGGTAGTTGACTTACACCTTCTAGAGCACGTTGGGTGGCACGGGATACGTGCGGACGTGCATTGTCCTGTTGGAACAGCAAGATCCCTTGCCGGTCTAGGAATGGTAGAACGATGGGTTCGATGACGGTTTGGATGTACCGTGCACTATTCAGTGTCCCCTCGACGATCACCAGTGGTGCACGGCCAGTGTAGGAGATCGCTCCCCACACCATGATGCCGGGTGTTGGCCCTGTGTGCCTCGGTCGTATGCAGTCATGATTGTGGCGCTCACCTGCACGGCGCCAAACACGCATACGACCATCATTGGCACCAAGGCAGAAGCGACTCTCATCGCTGAAGACGACACGTCTCCATTCGTCCCTCCATTCACGCCTGTCGCGACACCACTGGAGGCGGGCTGCACGATGTTGGGGCGTGAGCGGAAGACGGCCTAACGGTGTGCGGGACCGTAGCCCAGCTTCATGGAGACGGTTGCGAATGGTCCTCGCCGATACCCCAGGAGCAACAGTGTCCCTAATTTGCTGGGAAGTGGCGGTGCGGTCCCCTACAGCACTGCGTAGGATCCTACGGTCTTGGCATGATCCGTGCGTCGCTGCGGTCCGGTCCCAGGTCGACGGGCACGTGCACCTTCCGCCGACCACTGGCGACAACATCGATGTACTATGGAGACCTCACGCCCCACGTGTTGAGCAATTCGGCGGTACGTCCACCCGGCCTCCCGCATGCCCACTATACGCCCTCGCTCAAAGTCCGTCAACTGCACATACGGTTCACGTCCACGCTGTCGCGGCATGCTACCAGTGTTAAAGACTGCGATGGAGCTCCGTATGCCACGGCAAACTGGCTGACACTGACGGCGGCGGTGCACAAATGCTGCGCAGCTAGCGCCATTCGACGGCCAACACCGCGGTTCCTGGTGTGTCCGCTGTGCCGTGCGTGTGATCATTGCTTGTACAGCCCTCTCGCAGTGTTCGGAGCAAGTATGGTGGGTCTGACACACCGGTGTCAATGTGTTCTTTTTTCCATTTCCAGGAGTGTATTTCCCTTACTGATAAGTCAGATATATGTACAATATTTAACAATCACTATCTGAGCATTGCTGATGAATTAAATAAAAACTTAGTTTGTACAGGGTATAGTATGACGCTCTTAGAAATTACTTTTCCGATATTGACGTCTTAAATACTCTTATGTGATAGTGACAAGAGGGAGATTGAATCAATAATGGCCGGCCGAAGTGGCCGATCGGTTAAAGGCCTACAGTCTGGAACCGCACGACCGCTACGGTCGCAGGTTCGAATCCTGCCTCGGGCATGGATGTGTGTGATGTCCTTAGGTTAGTTAGGTTTAAGTAGTTCTAAGTTCTAGGGGACTTATGACCACAGCAGTTGAGTCCCATAGTGCTCAGAGCCATTTGAACCATTTTTTTTTTTTTTTGAATCAATAATGGATAAAATGGAGTGACTAGCAAAATATTACAGCGCTGTGCTGCATATGTTCGACCTGTACTTAGCCATATTTGTAATTTTTCTTTTAAGAGTGCTCACTTTCCTGAATGATTGCAGTACTCAGTAGTAAAGCCGCTTTATAAAACGGGAGAAAGAGATTCTGCAGAAAATTTTTGACCTTTTTTTACGCCATCAGCATTTGCTAAAGTTATTGAAAAGGGTTTGTATGTAAGCACAATTGACCATTCAGTTTCAAAATTTCAAACAATTTGCTATTAAATGTACAGTTCGGTTTTAGAAGTGGTTTAACAACTGAAAATGGTATATTCTCTTTTCTCTGTGATGTACTGGATGGATAAACAAAAGGTTTCGAACGCTAGACATCTTTTTTGATTTAACTAAGGCGTTTGATTGTGTTAGTCACAAAATATTGTTCCAGAAGTTGGACCATTATTGTTTTAACAACAAACAGCAAACTATGTTGAGAATCGCTAGTGCTGAGGCCACTGAACCACCCCAGTTCCCAAAACTCCTGAAGATATATGTCGTCGTCGTCGTCGGCTGATACTCGTATCCGAGTTTTCATTTCTCTCCTGAGATTTCCTTTGTCACGGTTCAGGCGTGGAAGTGTCGTTGATGGCTTAGCAATCCAATCCTAGCGTGGAACAGGCGGCCACAGACATTACAGCTGATGGAAGGTGGAGGACGTGGCTGAGCCTGGAGAAGTTTACGTCTCTGGCGTTTGTCATTCTCCATTCTTCGGCGTTCCAGCTCAAAGTTTTGAAGAGCATTTGAGGTAACTGAGCGCCAGCGACTTCGGTCTTCTGCTATTGTGGACCAGTTACTCGGATCGATGTTCAGGTTTTTCAGATTTTTCTTATACTGATCCTTATAACGTTTGAGAGGGGCACCTCGTGGCCTTTTACCTGTGCTCACTTCGCTGTACAGCATTTGGCGTGGAGGTCTGTCATTTTTCATCCGCTGGACATGTCCGACCCATCTGAGTTGATGCCCAATGATAAGAGCTTCCTTGCTATGCATTTTTGCTTTCTCTAGAACAGCCGTGTTGGATATGAAGTCATCCCATTTCAGGTTCATGATATATCTTAGCTTCTGTTGGTTGAAGCGTTCTAGTTTCTTCAGATCGCAGCGATATAACGTCCAGGTTTCGCAACCATATAGCAGGGTGGAAATGACTACAGCTTTGTACACCATCAGTTTGGTGTACAGTGTTAGGTCTTTATTCAGGAAGACACGCTTTGTAAGACGACCAAATGCTACATGTGCAGCACGTACTCTATTCTCCACATCTTTTCCAGATGAGCAGTTGGATGACAGTATGCTTCCCAGGTAGAGGAAATGGTCCACTTGTTCCAGGTGTGTATCATAGATGGATATGCTGAAGTCAGGAACGGAGGAGCCAGGAGTTAGCTGCGCCATCACCTTTGTCTTTGACATATTTATGGAGAGACCAAATCGTTCATACGCCCTGCTGAAGAAATCAACTGACAGCTGCAACTCTGCAGGTGAATGAGCTGGAGAGGCATTGTCATCAGCATACTGCAGCTCTGTCACACGAGTGGTACTGGTGAACCTTTTTGAATGGAGTCTGTCTGATATATGTAGATTGTGGATATTTTATCATGGACGCAGTCCCTTTGACTGTTTAGAGATGTCATTAAGCCGGCCGAAGTGGCCGTGCGGTTAAAGGCGCTGCAGTCTGGAACCGCAAGACCGCTACGGTCGCAGGTTCGAATCCTGCCTCGGGCATGGATGTTTGTGATGTCCTTAGGTTAGTTAGGTTGAACTAGTTCTAAGTTCTAGGGGACTAATGACCTCAGCAGTTGAGTCCCATAGTGCTCAGAGCCATTTTAGATGTCATTAAACCCGCCCAAAGATGTAAACAACCATACATGAGCAGCGCCTATTAGACGGAGGGGGTCCGACAGCCGATCAGTTCCAGTCATTCCACCAGGAAGGAGGTACACGGCTCGTGTTGTCTGTAGTTCAATTAAAGCTAAAAACTCAATACCGCGGTTCGATTTCGTCTCCATTGTTACTTTGTGCCAGGATGGCTCTCAACAGGAGAAGTGTCCAGGCGTCCCGGAATGAACGAAAGTGACGTTGTTCGGAAGTGGAGGAGATACAGAGAGACAGGAATTGTCGATGACATGCCTCGCTTAGGCCGCTCAAGGGCTCTACTGCAATGGATGACCGCTACCTGTGGATTATGGCTCGGAAGAACCCTGATATCAACGCTACCATGTTGAATAATGCTTTTCGTGCAGCCTCAGGACGTCGTGTTACGACTCAAACTGTGCGCGCAATAGGCTGCATGATGCGCAAGTTCAATCCAGACGTCCACGGCGTTGTCCATCTTTGCAACCACGACACCATGCACCACATTACAGATGGGCCCAACAATATGCCGAATGGACCGCTCAGGATTGGCTCAGATTCAGTTCACTGATGAGTTTCGCATATGCCTTCAAACAGACAATCGTCGAAGGCGTGTTGGAGGCAACCCAGTCAGGCTGAACGCCTTAGACACACTGTACAGCTTGTGCAGCAACATGGAGGTTCCCTGCTTTTTTTTGGGTGGCATTATGTGGGGCCGACGTACGCCGCTTGTGATCATGGAAGACGCCGTAACGGCTGTACGATACGTGAATGCCATCCTAAAAAAAGAAAAAAAGAGAAAAAGAAAAAAGAGAGAGAGCGAGAGATAGAGCAACCATATCAGCAGAATATTGACGAGGTATTCGTCTCAATGGACGACAATTCGCAAGTCCATCGTGCACATCTTGTGACTGACTTCCTTCAGGATAACATCGCCCGACTAGAGTTGCTAGCATGTTCTCCAGACGTTAACCCCGTCGAAGATGCCTGGGATAGATTGAAAAGGGCTGTTTGTGGATGGCGTGATCCACCAACCATTCTGAGGGATGCACTCCAAATCTCCGTTGAGGAGTGGGACAATCTGGACCAACAGTGCCTTGATGAACTTGTTCCTAGAATTCAACGACGAATACAGACATGCATCAATGCAAGAGGACGTACTATTTGGTGTTAGAGGTACCGGTGTGTACAGAACTCTGGACCACCACTGCTGAAGGTGCCGCTGTATAGTGGCACAATACGCAAGGTGTGGTTTTCATCACCAATAAACAGGACGGAAATGATGTTTACTTTGATCTCTATTCCAATTTCCTGTACAGGTTCCGTAACTCTCAGAATTGAGAAGATGCAAATCTTTTTTGATGTGCGTATATGAATGATATGCCCTCTAACATTATAAGTCATTCTATAATATTTCTGTTTGCTGATGACACCAGCTTGGTAGTAACGGATGTTGTGTGCAATATTGAAGCTGTTTCAAATAGTGCAGTTCATGACATAATTTCATGGCTTGTAGAAAATAAACTAACGCTAAATCACTGTAATACTCAGTTTTTACATTTTCTAACACTTAATTCAACAAAAGCCAATGTTTTAATTTCAGGGAACGGGCATATTATTTGTGAAACTGAACAGCTCAAATATCTTGATGTTCAGCTAAACAAAACCTGTCGTGGAAAGCCCACGTTCAGGATCTTGTTCAAAGACCTTATGTTGCCATTTTTACTGTTCGAACGGTATATCAAGTAAGTGATAGTTCGACACTAAAAGTAGTCCACTTCGCTTATTTTCATTCGTTTGCACTTAGTTAATACTAGGCAGAAATACAATCTGCATTTGGATCGCACTTCCTTGACTCTTGTGGAGAAAGGTATGCTGTATACAGCTGCATCCCTTTTCAATAAGCTACCACAATAATTCCAAAATCTTAGCAATAATCAACACGTTTTCAAACCCAAACTGAAGAGTTTCCTCATGGATCACTCCTTCTATTGAAAAATTAAGATGATTCCAGTGTTATATTGTTGACTGCGTTTACCTAAACTTATAGCTTGTTTTTTGGGTTCATAAGCGTTTTATTTTATCTGTTATTGCTTTTGTGTTGTAATTTCATGTACTGATGATTTCCATGACCTTGGAGACTTTCACCTCAATTTGTTGCTACGGAAGTAGACGTTCAAAATAAATAAAATAATAAGTAATATAATGAGTGAAGATGTAAGTAGGCTATTTATGTTTTCTTTATGTAAGTAGGCTGTTTAGGTTCTTATATTGGTAACGCCGCCGCCACGTAGCGCTCTCTGTATGAAAATGAAATCACTGGCTGTGCTGTGTGCAGTCTGTGGCTAGTTTGCATTGTTGTCTGCCATTGTAGAGGGGCAGCTGGATGTGAACAGCACGTAGCGTTGTGCAGTTGGAGGTGAGCCGCCAGCAGTGGTGGATGTGGGGAGAGAGATGGCGGAGTTTTGAAATTTGTCATGAACTGCTATATTTATATATGATAATATCAAGGTAAATACATTGTTTGTTCTCTATTAATATCTTTCATTTGCTAACTATCCCTATCAGTAGTTAGTGCCTTCCATAGTTTGAATCTTTTATTTAGCTGGCAGTAGTGGCGCTCGCTGTATTGCAGTAGCTTGAGCAGCGAAGATTTTTGTGAGGTAAGTGATTTGTGAAAGGTATAGTTTAATGTTAGTCAGGGCCATTCTTTTGTAGGGAATTTTGAAAGTCAGATTGCGTTGCGCTAACAAAATATTGTGTGTCAGTTTAAGCACAGTCATGTAGAATTGTTCAAAGGGGACGTTTCAAAGAATATGGATTGAGGGTAAGCTGACGAAATACGATAGTAATGAATCATAGCGATAAACGTTAGTTGGAAAGTGGTGACTAAGATTTAAATAAAGTGAAGGAATTCTGCTACCTTCGCTACAAACAACACACGATAAACGAAGCAAACCAGGGCGAAGGAAGAGATAATTCATGGCCAAAGTAGTAGTGCCAAACAACGGGCTCAATTTCAGGAAGAAATTTTTGGGACTGTACACTTCACGTACAACATTACATGGAACAGTCGTATGGGCTGATAGTCGTGTGGAGGTTCTCCGCGAATTTGCGCGAAGAAAGAGACATATGAAGAACACCGGCTAGAAGAAGGGCAGTATAACAGGTCATGTTAAGCCATCGGGACATTATTTCCATGTTATGAAAGGAGCTGAAGAAAGCAAAATCTGTGAGGAAAGAAAGACAATTGAACGTATCCAACAAATCACTGAGGATGTAGTGTGCAAGGAAGAAAGCAAAATCTGTGGGGAAAGAAGGACAATTGAACATATCCAACAAATAACTGAGGACGTAGTGTGTGAGGGCTACTCTGACGTGAAAAGACAGACACAGAAGAAGAAGAAGAACAAGAAGTTGCGGCTGCACTCAAAAAAACGAAAATATCATCGACCATGTTCTTTCACTAATGGTCGGTGAAGGCCAACAACTGCATCGACAAACACGAGGAGCCAAAACATGCATAATCCTCCACACAATTGACAGATGGTGCCCAGGAAGTAAACATTATAGCGGCCAACAATCCCCTTTACAGAACAATGAAGGTAAGCCTGGAAGAAACCCCATAGTGAAATTGATCTGAAGTGCGATAAGAAGGAATTCTGGCCCAAAACATTTAACTGTAGTCTTTCATAAAAGAAACTGAATTTTAGTGAGCGTCATTTAATTTAGACAGAGCGTAACTTCACAATCAGCGAACAATCATCTCTCTACTGATTGGCGACTCAATGGAGTGCTGTGTGCACAACGACCATATATGTTAAATTAAAAGGAAGGTCAGCGTTGGCCGCAATATTGATGTTTTATTGATGGCAGAATCGATTTTTGATCACATAGTGACCATCTTCAGTGCTGATATGTACAAATTAAACTCAGACACTGGCAGTATTCAATGAATGTGTATGAAGGCATTACATGCATTGATCAAAAATGATAGTGCATTGAGAATGGCTAGATTCTAGCAGAAATCTATATGTGCCAATAAAATTTAAAAAGGACGACTGATAGCTGAAATCCATTATTTACAAGTCAATACAACAGTCGCTGAGTGCAACAGCCTTCTAAATGGGAGGTAACCTGGCACTTGCATCATCTGCAAAAAGTTGCAGTTGTACTTCTTCAGTGTTTGGTGTAGGGCCATTCACATATACAAGGTTAACACTAATAAAACCGACAAACTTCAGGGAAGGACGGAAAGAAAATTCTATGAACATGTGACCGGTGGACGGTGTGCTTGCAACGACAACAAATCGTTCCGGGTCACAGTACAGCGCTGCATCACATTCACGTCACAACTGATGTTCAGAATGACCTCCATGGGATGCATTGCACGTTTCCTCCAGTCTGATGTACGCACAATCCACCGCCTCCTTGTACGTTCGTCTGTCTGCAAGGATCCATGATCACACAAACGCCCAAAAAGGGCTTGAAATATTGTGTGATGTGGTTGGTGTCTGTGAGGGTACATGATTTGATATAACAGTGCTGTCTCTCGATCGTTTCCATCTGCTTCGCCGCACACAAAACCATTTCGGTTTGTTCCCGACATGAATAGCGGACCATTCTGCTGCTTAAAGTACGTTGCGTCGGTCACACGGCCAGCAACACACAAGAAACATACGGTCCGTAGCCAGAGGAACTTTCACTCGCCGCCGCCACCTACCGTGGTACTTCTGTGCATTTCCGGACACGTGTTTATAGGACTTTTTTCCACAATTTCCAGGCAGGAATTCGTCCCTGTAGTTTGTCGGTTTTATTGATGTTCATCCTGTGTACATGAATGTACTAAATGCTTGACTACTTATCTGAGCCATTCTGCGGATACGTGCCTTTAATTTTGTTCGAATAGGGATAGCATCACACGTGTGGGATTCTAATTATTTTATATGACCAATGCACAATAATTCTTACATTTTATTTTTCTTTGCAAAAGTGAGGGTTTATAATGCATTTTGTGTAGTATTTTCTCACCTACCTGAAAGCTTTGATTGTGGCCCAACCTTTCATCATAAGCTGACTTCTGCAGGTGAGCAGTGGCAGTCAGAGAAATGAGTGTTTGTCGACTCAGGGAAATGATTGTTTGTCGACTTTTTTACTTCCCTGGTCACTTCATTCCCAACCAAATTTGGTAGTGGGTCTATTCATTCGTTCCTCTAAACTGTTCCTAAACATTTTCTGTATTTGTTTCATTCCCTCCTTTTTGAACCGTAGGATGGAATTTGTCGTGTGGCAGTGCGTTTCCTGAGAACCACTTCCATATGATATTGATATCCTTTCGTAATTCCAGGTTTACAGAAGAAAAAGTTTGGCGTATAACACTAATAAATTAGCTAGTTCAGTATTTCGTTGACTAGGTAAACATTCTGACTACATGGCTTTTCTGTAGACGTGGGTTGAGTTACCTTGCACGCCGTCGTCGTAACTTGATGACACGGGTGCATTACAGAACAGATTTGTTGACTGTGAGTACAGAGAAGTTTTGCTTTTATCGTCTTGACTTGGCTGAATCTGCCATGTTGTGCCTCGGTTCGCTATAAATACACTCCTGGAAATTGAAATAAGAACACCGTGAATTCATTGTCCCAGGAAGGGGAAACTTTATTGACACATTCCTGGGGTCAGATACATCACATGATCACACTGACAGAACCACAGGCACATAGACACAGGCAACAGAGCATGCACAATGTCGGCACTAGTACAGTGTATATCCACCTTACGCAGCAATGCAGGCTGCTATTCTCCCATGGAGACGATCGTAGAGATGCTGGATGTAGTCCTGTGGAACGGCTTGCCATGCCATTTCCACCGGCGCCTCAGTTGGACCAGCGTTCGTGCAGGACGTGCAGACCGCGTGAGACGACGCTTCATCCAGTCCCAAACATGCTCAATGGGGGACAGATCCGGAGATCTTGCTGGCCAGGGTAGTTGACTTACACCTTCTAGAGCACGTTGGGTGGCACGGGATACATGCGGACGTGCATTGTCCTGTTGGAACAGCAAGTTCCCTTGCCGGTCTAGGAATGGTAGAACGATGAGTTCGATGACGGTTTAGATGTACCGTGCACTATTCAGTGTCCCCTCGACGATCACCAGTGGTGTACGGCCAGTGTAGGAGATCGCTCCCCACACCATGATGCCGGGTGTTGGCCCTGTGTGCCTCGGTCGTATACAGTCCTGATTGTGGAGCTCACCTGCACGGCGCCAAACACGCATACGACCATCATTGGCACCAAGGCAGAAGCGACTCTCATCGCTGAAGACGACACGTCTCCATTCGTCCCTCCATTCACGCCTGTCGCGACACCACTGGAGGCGGGCTGCACGATGTTGGGGCGTGAGCGGAAGACGGCCTAACGGTGTGCGGGACCGTAGCCCAGCTTCATGGAGACGGTTGCGAATGGTCCTCGCCGATACCCCAGGAGCAACAGTGTCCCTAATTTGCTGGGAAGTGGCGGTGCGGTCCCCTACGGCACTGCGTAGGATCCTACGGTCTTGGCGTGCATCCGTGCGTCGCTGCGGTCCGGTCCCAGGTCGATGGGCACGTGCACCTTCCACCGACCACTGGCGACAACATCGATGTACTGTGGAGACCTCACGCTAGACGTGTTGAGCAATTCGGCGGTACGTCCACCCGGCCTCCCGCATGCCCACTATACGCCCTCGCTCAAAGTCCGTCAACTGCACATACGGTTCACGTCCACGCTGTCGCGGCATGCTACCAGTGTTAAAGACTGCGATGGAGCTCCGTATGCCACGGCAAACTGGCTGACACTGACGGCGGCGGTGCACAAATGCTGCGCAGCTAGCGCCATTCGACGGCCAACACCGCGGTTCCTGGTGTGTCCGCTGTGCCGTGCGTGTGATCATTGCTTGTACAGCCCTCCCGCAGTATCCGGAGCAAGTATGGTGGGTCTGACACACCGGTGTCAATGTGTTCTTTTTTCCATTTCCAGGAGTGTATAAATCAATGCTCCTTCCATCTACCATGAAATACGCTGACGGAGAAAGAATGGCACCACTAAAAAATTATTAACGCAGAGTAATGAAATGTAGTATATCTCGATAACATATTTTAGAGATTAACACTGGAAGATCAGAGATTAATGTAAGCGTAAGATAAGCCACTGCAAATGAGAAATTCTGAATAACCGGTGTAACTGCCAAAATGTTGAATGCAAGCATGAAAACGTCCACGCATTGAGTTGTCAGACTCTGACGTCAGTTCACGGTATGGAGTTCCATGCCTGTTGCACTTGGTCGGTCTACACAGGGACGGTTAATGGTGTTTGTAAATGACGCTGGAGTTGTCGTCCAATGCTGCTCGATTGCAGACAGATCTGGTGATCAAGGAGGCCAAGAGAACATGCCGACACTCTGTAAAGCATGTTGGGTTACAACAACAGCAAGTGGGAAAGAGTTATCCTACTGTGAAATACCCTCTAATGCTGTTCGTGAGTGGCAGCACAAAAAATCGAGTCAACATATTGACGTGCAATTTTGCAGGCAAGGTTCATAGGATAAGCACGAAAGTGCTGCTGCTGTTATAGGAAACCTCACTCCAGACTTTAACATTAAGTACATAGTGTTGAGAATGCAGACAAGTTGGCTACAGGGCTTCAACTGGCATCGAAGCAGATTGACATTTCATCAAAAAGCACACAGACCTCTATCTTGGACTCTAAGGAGCACTCGCTTGGCAAGACTGAAGTCGCAGCTGATGGTGGTTTGGCGTCACTGGAATATTCGCTACAGGGTGTACGGTTCTCAGCTGTCGTTGAAGTAAGAGATGTGTACCAGTTCGTTGTGTCACTGTGGTGACAACTGCTGCTCAAATTGCTGCGGTAGATGCAGTACGACGCGCCAGAACCATACACCAAACACCGTCTCTTCCCTCTCGGTAGTGCCACGCGGCCTTCTGGAGCCCAACGTTAAGACGGTAACCCTACTAACAATTATGTACGGTTGCTGCATTCCTGCCAAGCCTTTCTTCATTATCAGAGAACGAACATTCAGTTTCTCATAGACCTATTACACAATCTCGTTCCAACTCAGTGAAGTGTACATAATGGTGTCTTTGTCACATTAAAAGCATTCTTGACTAACATCAACTCATAACGTCCAATCTGAAAGACGACTAACACTCACGACCGTTACAGCGTGTCTTCGAAGAAAACCTGATTTGCGTCCTCTAGTGGCGCTACGAGCACGGCTCTTATGCGACTGGTGCGAAATGTGAACAGATATTATCCTTCAGAGGTAAAAACAGGGCTGCAACAACTCCTACTTCGTGTTGCGATTTATGTTTCCTTCATGGTAGCATTTGCCATAAGGGAGTTCAGTTTTAGCTAACCCCCTCACAGGAAATCTATTCCGATCAAGCATTTGACAGAGAGTCGCTTTATCACGAAGAACGTGTATCTTCTGGTGCTGCCCTGGGATTCTATTTTCATCTGTGCTAGGTTTTTACATTACGACATTTTGGCACCAATAGCATAAGAGACTAGACAGTTTAGAACCGAACAATGAGTTTTGCTTCGGTTGGCCGTGCGGTCTAACGCACTACTTTCCGGGCGAGAAGGAGCCCCGGTCCCCGGCACGACTCCTCCCGGTGAGCCGGCCAATCTGTGGCTGGATTTTAGGCGGTTTTCCATCTGCCTCGGCGAATGCGGGCTAGTTCCCCAGCTGGCCGGAGTGGTCGTGCGGTTCTAGGCGCTACAGTCTGGAGCCGGGCGACCGCTACGGTCGCAGGTTCGAATCCTGCCTCGGGCATGGATGTGTGTGATGTCCTTAGGTTAGTTAGGTTTAATTAGTTCTAAGTTCTAGGCGACTGATGACCTCAGAAGTTAAGTCGCATAGTGCTCAGAGCCATTTGAACCATTTGAGCTAGTTCCCCTTATTCCGCCTCAGCTGCGCAAACAAGTTCTCCACGCGAACATGGGGGCTACACTCGTCTGGTGTGAGACGTTCCCTGGGGGGCCCACCGAGGCCCGAACCGCACAATAACCCTGGGTTCGGTGTGGGGTGGCGGAGGGGTGAAGTGGACTGCGGTAGTCGTCGTGGAGGTGCGGACCACTGCGGCTGCGGTGGGGACGGAGCCACCCGTCGTTTCTAGGTCCCCGGTTAACATAACATAACATAACACGGGTTTCGCTTACTCAAACTTGACGTGGTTTTTAGTCATTGGTCAGTCTGTGAATGGAGGCCATTTCTTGGCTGGAACATTCTCCACAGCAAGTGAGTGCTCAAGTTACGTGAGGTCGCTAGTGAAAAGCTGCTTGTAATTTTGACATTTTTGAGGCTCTTGGTTCCCGTGTTTGTATATTTTCCGAAATATCAGAAATTTGGAAACTAATGCTCAAGAAAATATAAATGATAATTTTTTTTCTTGCGGAGGAGGCAGGTTGTGAATGGGAGACGGTGAACTCTAATGAACCTCCAACCTGTGTTGCGTAGCTGCTAGCACATCAGGCACTATAATGTTATACACAAATCCTCACGGCCCCATTTACAGGGTATTCTTGTTTGAAATAAGCAGATGTGGCCATGGTGATGATAAAGTTATGGCAGAGAACAGTAAGTGATAGAAATTACAAAAAAAATGATCAAAACTCATTCAGATTGCCAAAGGCAAAATCAAGTTATGCCAGAGACAAAGGCAGAAGTAGGAAGCAAACCAGTATTGCAAATGGGCCAGGTCGTCGGCACATTACAACACTGCCTGCCAAGTGAGGCAGAAAGGAGATTCCGACAGAAAAACAAAGGAAGCGAGATAAGTATATTCGTAGCTCTTAAAACATGTAGCAAGAAATTCTCTCTCTTTCACAAGATCACACAGTGAGGAACTGACGCAGCAATTAACAGCCTGTTAAGTGAATATAGCAGAATGAGGAGGACACATGGGGTCATTATGAACCAAGTCTCATATTGTAGTCACACACCGGCTCCCTTTAAATACCCCAGCTATCGTGATGGGTTGATCATTGGGATCGGTGGCATTCACAGAAATAGCACTGGATTCCATGATTACCCTACTGTGGTTAATCAATGCCCTAAACGTCTAGCACAGTCTATGAACCAGCTGAAGATGTACCCAAGACGATGGTCTTCCTGATGAACTCCATGCTAATCTCCTACTACGGATGAACGAACTGACTGACTCCCGACAGAACCACATCCCTGTGTAATGTCAGAACTGAATATCAATGTAGAAGCCGACGACAGAACCTCTTAGGATGCATGTTCCTGGTCAACACTGAAGCGCCTTTAGGTGCTGAAATACACCAGGGGCAGAGAAGAGATAAACCTACAACACGACTACCAACACCAGATGCATTGTGGAGGGGCCACCAAGGGTCATCACAGAATTCAGAGAGGGGCCAAGGATGCTGCACCAGACGGGCAATGGCCGCCCCTGCACGCCGGCAACCCGCTGTGACACCGACGTAACTGAACCTCGCCTGGGATTGTAGCGGCTGAGCTGACCGGGCAGACCAGCTGCAATCGGCCACGCAGCTGAAAGAGCAACAGGCGAGGCTGGTGCGGAAGAACGACGACTTGTCGAAATACACAATAAGCAATTAAGCTCTAATAGTGTTTTACTAGCGCCGAAGTGGCTTCACAGGTTTCCAAAAGCTATCCTGAATACACAAAGGTGTGTCATTTGTACACTACTGGCCATTAAAATTACTACACCACGAAGATGACGTACTACAGACGCGAAATTTAATCGACAGGAAGAAGATGCTGTGAGATGCAAATGATTAGCTTTTCAGAGCAATCACGCAAGGTTGGCGCCGGTGGCGACACCTACAACGTATTGACATGAGGAAAGCTTACAACCGATTTCTCATACACAAACAGCAATTGACCGGCGTTGCCTGGTGAAACGTTGTTGTGATGCCTCGTGTAAGGAGGGGAAATGCGTACCACTACGTTCCGACTATGATAAAGGTCGGATTGTAGGCTATCGCGATTGGGGTTTATCGTATGGCAACATTGCTGCTCGCGTTGGTCGAGATCCAATGACTGTTAGCAGAATATTGAATCGGTGGGTTCAGGAGGGTAATACGGAACGCCATGCTCGATCGCAACGGCCTCGTATCACTAGCAGTCGAGATGACAGGCATCTTATCCGCATGGTTGTAACGGATCGTGCAGCCACGTCTCGATCCCTGAGTCAACAGATGAGGACGTTTGCAAGACAACAACCATCTGCACGAACAATTCGACGACGTTTGCAGCAGCATGGGCTATCAGCTCGGAGACCATGGCTGCGGTTACCCTTGACGCTGCATCACAGACAGAAGCGCCTGCGATGGTGGACTCAACGGCGAACCTAGGTGCACAAATGGCAAAACGTCATTTTTTCGGATGAATGCAGATTATGTTCACAGCATCATGATGGTCGAATCCATGTTTGGCGACATTGTGGTGAACGCACATTGGAAGCGTGTATTCGTCATTGCCATACTGGAGTTTCAACAAGCGTGATGGTATGGAGTGTGGTACGGGGTGCCATTGATTACACGTCTCGGTCACCTCTTGTTCGCTTTGACGGCACTTTCAGCAGTGGACTTTACATTTCAGATGTGTTACGACCCGTGGCTCTACCCTTCATCCGATTCCTGCGAAACCCTACATTTCAACTGGATAATGCACGAATGCATGTTGCAGGTCCTGTACGGACCTCTCTGGATACAGAAAATGTTCAACTGCTGCCCTGGCCAGCACATTCTCCAGATCTTTCACCAAATGAAAACGTCTGATGAGTGGTGGCCGAGCAACTGGTTCGTCACAATACGCCAGTCACTACTCTTGATGAACTGTGGTATCGTGTTGAACGTGCATGGTCAACTGTACCTGTACACGCCATCCAAGGCCTGTTTGACTCAATGCCCAGGTTGTGTGAAGACCGTTATTAGGTTCAAAAATGGCTCTGAGCACTGTGGGACTCAACTGCTGAGGTCATTAGTCCCCTAGAACTTAGAACTAGTTAAACCTAACTAACCTAAGGACATCACAAACATCCATGCCCGAGGCAGGATTCGAACCTGCGACCGTAGCGGTCTTGCGGTTCCAGACTGCAGCGCCTTTAACCGCACGGCCACTTCGGCCGGCACCGTTATTAGGGCTAGAGGTGGTTGTTCTGGGTACTGATTTCTGGGGATCTATGCACCCAAATTGCGTGAAAATGTAATCAAATGTCAGTTCTAGTATAATATATTTGTTTAATGAATACCCGTTTATCCTCTGCATTTCTTCTTGGTGTAGCAATTTTAATGGCCAGTAGTGTAACAAAGTAAAGAGGAGTCTCCAATCAGCCTTTTGTAATAAAGTAAAGAGATGTCTCCATTCAGCCTTTTGTAATAAAGTAACTTGTTGGTGAAGACCATCATTGGCTAGGAAACAGCCATACCTTGTCGGTAAGTGTAGCGTAACTCCAGGAGAAGGTGCAGACGCTGAAGTCGGGCCTCTCGCTTGCTCGTGTGGCACTGTGGGTGCCAGGTTGAGCGGTTATCACGGCGGACAGCGGCACGGAGCGCCGTTTGAATTGCGACACGGCGCGACAGGCGCGGCGCGCGTAATGGGCGCGGCGGTGGGCCGGCAGGTGCGGCGCGCCACAGTAATTAATACGGGCGCCGATTTACGGCTGCCAGCCGCCGCCGCCACGGCTGACAACGCCGCCGGCCCGCCACTCCGCCGCTGGCGCAGTCAGCGTCGCGGCGGCCGTCCACCTGTTGAGTGATGGATGCAGCCGGCCACCAATTGGGGTCGTCTCGCAGCAGCGACTGATGGCTTGCGCCATCCACCTGTCCAGGCGGCGGTACGGCGACACTGTGTTTACAACGCCTGCGGACCGGCCGGAGTAACTGGTGCGGTCGGGAGAGTAGTTACCTGGCATCGAGACGATACACTAGGAGCGACCGCTGTACCTCTCACAATGAAGGCTCCAGGAGCGAACTGGTTCACATGACGGCAATGAAATGACCGTCAATAAAACCGGCACGAGACAATAGTAGGGGGAAAACCATTCCAGAAAATATCAGCCCGCACCCGAGCCGTTTCGGAGAAAACTGCAATGTATAGCTACGTACTGATTACTCATCCCAGTATGAAGACCTGGTGAGTACAAGCATACATTGAGGCGACAAAACCTACGGGATAGCGATATGCACATATGCAGATGGCTGAAGTAACGCGCACGCCAGTGGAACGCCCGCTAAACCCGCTGGGCAGAACAGGTAATTATGATTGTGGAAAGGGCCAAATAAGGTTGGGGTCAGATTCAACTTCTAATTGTAATGTATTGGTAATTTAATAACGCATTTACAACCAAAGCGGCACATAGCCGAACCTTTACCAAATGCAACTCTTTCACGGCTGAAGGCCTCCAAACAAGAAATCTTATAAACCAACAAGATAAAAATCCAATTAAAATAGCAATAAAGTAATTTAAAAGAAACACCTATCACAGCTAGGTGGAAAGCCTCAAAGCAAAGCAGATAGAAAAAGCATATAAGGTACAATACCAATGGCTCAAGGCCACAATTAAGTTTCAAAATTTTAAAATATATTACCATAACCTTTTAAAGGCAGAAGGCCGCAATTTTTAGGCTTGAAAGATAATTTTAAGAATAAGGTACAAGACTGAAAGCCCACCATTAATTTTGCAAAACTTTAAGAAAAAAGAAAAGATAACCACAAGCCTTAAATTTTAGGTAGCTGCCGGCCGAAGTTGCCGTGCGGTTAAAGGCGCTGCAGTCTGGAACCGCAAGACCGCTACGGTCGCAGGTTCGAATCCTGCCTCGGGCATGGATGTTTGTGATGTCCTTAGGTTAGTTAGGTTTAACTAGTTCCAAGTTCTAGGGGACTAATGACCTTAGCAGTTTAGTCCCATAGTGCTCAGAGCCATTTGAACCATTTTTATAAGTAGCTGAAACCAGATAATTAAACACCGGTGGGAAAGACAATAAAGACAACAACACTCAGAAGCCTCCAGGGAAGTCGGTCTGCCCTCGTTCACTTAGGCGAGACAGGTGGTTCCGTCGGAACCCAACCAGGGGACAGCCAAGGAAAAACGACTTGCTTTCCACCAATCGGTGCATGAGAACTCAAACACCAAAATGTTAAGGATGTAATTATCCAGAATCAAATATGTATATGTATTGAGCTATCAAAACATTGGGTACTTGAAAGCACTACTCAACCTTGACGTCCTTGGTCGGTGAGCCACGAAGATCAGGGACCGGCAGTGGACTCAGCCGCCTGCACCGCGCGGAGATATCTTCCCTGGTCCGTAGCAACCGACCGACTGCCCGCTGGTCCGTCCGCGACTGCTGCTCCGTCGCGACTGCACTGCTGGTGCGTTTCCTATTCACTTCCAGACACACGACGGCGGAAACACTGACTCGGACCGAACCACGCAGAGGAAACTGGCTAAACGACATCCCTGCACCAGGAAAGAACCGAGCCAAGTTACACAAGATGGTAATTGAGGGGGCCCAGAAGCTCTCAGAGAACCAGTTACACGTCGCCCGATGAGATGACCGACTTCTCAGAGGCACAATGCTGACAACATTTATAATAATCGTCAGTGGGACCAACACCAACCAGGCACACTACCTGACAAACACATGCACGAAGACTTGGACGATACAACAGCAACTAAGCACGCACGAAGACAAATCGGGAGTCGATGCATACACACACAGCCGACTTATGAGCGGTTGGCGAGCCAAAACGCGTCGTCCAGTTGGACGACCGGCCGACGATCCAGCAAGACCGTGGCCCGGCTCTAGTGATGCGTGGCTGTAATGGTCGGTCGAGCCACGTCGACGCAGACCTCACTGCTGCTCCAACCAGTCTGCACTAGTGCCGCATTGCAACTCCCCGACTGGCAGGTCCAGACTGCACTCCAGACGCGTTCCAGCCGACTGAAAGATTCGAACCGCACTCGTTGCACGTTCCAACTGACTTGCAACCGGAACTCGCGACGCGAACTCGCTATCCGAACTCGCTTACGACAGACAACGACCGGGAAGTAATAGCAGTCAAGCAAAGATGCTACGAGATGGGATATATTGATACGCGCTGCTCGCGCCGGTCACGGTCGGGCAAAGCAGCAACTCAGTGACAGTAGTAATTTTTACTAACGTAGTGAGGTGGAAGTACGTTAAAAACTGGGTGTAAAATACATGATGGCGGGAACACGAACCACGCACGACTCAGCGAGGTGTAAAAGGATATTGCATTGGCTGAGCTGTCATTTGCATTCACATGTCCCATGTGATAGTGTTTCGGATGTAAAATTGGAAGTTTGCAATAAGTTCCTGTGAGATCAAACTGCTGAGGTTATCTGTCCCTACGCTTACACTCTGTTTAATCTAACTTAAACTAACTTACGATAAGGACAACACACCCACACCCATACCCGAAGGAGGACAAGGAATCTCCGACAGGGGAGCCCCACGAACCGTGGCAAGGCGCCGCGGACCTGGTGGCTACTCTGCGCGGCATTTCCGATGTGATCATGGCTGTACGACGGGAATTAACAGACTTTGAACGAGGATGGAAGCTGCAACTAGACACATGGGATATTCCACTTCGGAAATCGTTAGGGGATTCACTTTTCCAAGATCCACATTGTCAGGTGTTTCCTGAGAATACAAGATTTCAAGTATTATCTCTCACCAAGGAAACGTAGTAGTCGACGGCCGTCTCTTAACGACCGAGAGCAGCAGCGTTAGCGTAAAGTTGTCAGTGCTACTGCTAGCAGACAACAACACTGATTAAAATAACCGTAGGAGTCAATGTGGGACGTATGACGAACATATACCTTAGGACACTGGGGCGATATTTGGTTCAAATGGCTCTGATCACTATTGGACTCAACTGCTGTGGTCATCAGTCCCCTAGAACTTAGAACTAATTAAACCTAACTAACCTAAGGACATCACACACACCCATGCCCGAGGCAGAATTCGAACCTGCGACCGTAGCAGCAGCGCGGCTCCGGACTGGAGCGCCTAGAACCGCACGGCCACAGCGGCCGGCGCGAAATTTGGTGTTAGTAGGCTAAGACAGTAGACGACCGACGCGAATGCCTTTGCTAAAAGCACGACATTGCCTGCTTTCCTAGGCTCGTGACAATATCGTTTGGACCCTAGACGACTGGAAAACTGTGGCCTGGTCGGATAAATCCGATTTCAGTTTCTAAGCTCAGATGGTAGCGTCCGAGTGTGGCGCAGACCGACGAAGCCAAGGACTCAGGTTGTTAACAAGATACTCTGCAAGCTAGTGGTGTCTCCATAATGGTGTGGGCTGTCTTTACGTATCAGAGACTGGTTCCTCTCGTCCAACTGAGCCGTTCATTGACGAAATGGTTGTGTTCTGATACTCGGGGAATGTCACCGGATCATAGATGGTTACGACTAGTTCTACAACATAGTGAGCAAATCGAACGAATGATTTGGCCACCCAGATCTCACTGAACATTCATGGGACATAATCAAGAGGTCAGTTCGTGCACAAAATCCTGCACCGACAACACTTTTCGCAGCTGCTGACTGCTGTAGAGATGGTCTAGTGTTAGCGTCATTGATTAGCAAATGTCCGCAGCTCGTGGTCGTGCGGTAGCGTTCTCTCTTCCCGCGCCCAGGTTCCCGGGTTCGATTCCCGGCAGGGTCAGGGATTTTCTCTGCCTCGTGATGACTGTGTGTTGTGTGATGTCCTTAGGTTTGTTAGGTTTAAGTAGTTCCAAGTTCTAGGGGACTGATGACCATAGATGTTAAGTCCCATAGTGCTCACAAGGGAACCTCCCCATCGCACCCCCCTCAGATTTAGTTATAAGTTGGCAAAGTGGATAGGCCTTGAAAAACTGAACACAGATCAATCGAGAAAGCAGGAAGAAGTTATGTGGAACTATGAAAAAAAAATAAGCAAAATATACAAACTGAGTAGTCCATGCGCAGCATATGCAACATCAAGGATAACATGAGCACAAGAGCGCCGTGGTCCCGTGGTTAGCGTGAGCAGCTACGAAGCAAGAGGTCCGTGGTTCAACTCTTCCCTCGGATGAAAATTTTAATTTTTTATTTTCAGACAATTATTATCTGTCCGTCCGTCCGCTATATTTGCTGGATTCATATTGCCCACGGAATACATCTCACGTATTTAATGCACTCTCGTCCAAAGTAGCGAACAGTCAACTGCCAGCCAGGGAGCCTCGTTAGGAGGAATACTCTCTCTTCCGTCCGTTTTAGTCGACTGACGTCGTGTGTTTCGAAGTTTGTTTAGGTGTAGCGTCCCCATACTACGGCACAGTTACCTCGCATCGGACGGACAGATAATAATTGTCTGAAAATAAAAAATTAAAATTTTCACTCGAGGGAGACTTGAACCAAAGGCCTCTCATTCCACAGCTGGTCACACTAACCACGGGACCACGGCACTCGTGAGATCACCTTCTCCTTGATGTTGCCAATGTTGTGCATGAACTACTCAGTTCGTATATTTTGCTTATTTTTTTCGTAGTTCCACACAACTTCTTCCTGTTTTCTCGATTGATCTGTGTTCAGTTTTTCAAGGCCTATCAACTGTGCCGACTTATAACTACATCTGAGGGGGGTGCGATGGGGAGGTTCCCTTGTCAGAGCCATTTGAACCATTTGATTAGTAATCGAACGTTCGAACTCCGCCACCGCTTAAATTTTGAATAAAAATCATTGTGCCATGCGCCCACGTTTAATTTCGCGTAATTCCCGCGAATTTGGAATCCCTCTGGCCGAAAGAGCGCATGGAGCCTTACTGTCGCCGGTAGAGGACAGGTCGGAGGAGAAGGTGGTCAAGGGCTGCGGCGACCTGGAAAAAAGGAGAGTGGGACAGCGCGAGGCGGCGTGTTGTGGGCAAGCGTCTGCAGTGGCCCGTTGGCAAGAGCATTGCCTCTGCTCACTGCGGGTTTGGCGGGGCCGAGTGTTTGTCGCAGCCGTGGACGTTGCTTGTTAAAAGCTACTTCGGCAGGACACACAGTATTCGGCGCGTTCTCTGCTATTGATGTTGCAGGCAGTTTGTGTCCATTGTGATGCTGGGTGTGAGTCCGGTGTGTCTTTTGCACGTACTGGACGCGGCGGCGTTTGCTGGATGATACCCGTGGGTTTCAGACTACGAGCAATATTCGTTGCATCCTTCTCTCGGCGTTCTCTAAGCAAGCGTTTGTCAATGGGCTCTGGATTGTACGAGAAATCACGGTGAGCATCCGATTACTGTGCACGTCACCTGGTGTCGCGTGGTGGCTATTTTCACTCCGTATCCTGGTTTCCCGTTGTTATTTATATAAATGTGTTATTTACGAAGGTTTTGCCTGGTACTGCTTGAGTTCAGTTGTGTCAGTGTGTGTGGGCTTGTGGCTGTCACTACTCCAAACTGATTTTAGAATCCAAGGGTATAGAAAGCAGATGTGATTCTTCTGATTTACGAATTGTACTTTACGAGTATAGTCAGTAAGAATTGTTTGATCTAGCTACCTTATTTCTGAGGCAAGTCTGTAGTTACCTGTTGGGTAGTATCACCAGCTCGAGGTGTTTACTAAATTTTTTCCACCTACAAAAAAAAAAAAAAAAAAAAAAAAAAAAAAAAAAAATTATGCCTCAGTAGTCAAGTCAAAGTTTTCTGCATAACGTTCGTACTTTTCTGTATTTGTAGCTTGTTTTAAAGATTGACGTCCAAAGCTGATGTTGGACACATAGAAATGCAAAATAGCCTATATGATGTTGCGGTTAATTGTGACGTCAGTAGCGTACAGATTGTCAAGGGGCACAAAAATATTTGTTCCTGGGCGGAGTCGAACCCGCGACCTTTCTAATACAAATCCGTTCTCTCGCCACTGAGCCAAACATAAGGTTGAAGAGTTAAGCCTTTTCCCCAAAAAGCTATTAGTAATATTATTATTGGATTCAAGCCAAATTAAATACAGTTCACAATTTCTTTTGTGATTCTACACGCCTAATGTAAGATAGGGGGTCTCTCAAAAGCCATTAAGCGTTGCACTGAATAGGTCATATGTCATTACCGTAAATGGCATGTTATGTTGGCATGATTCTGACAACAATAAGCAGTTCGTTACATTTTAACTCACTGTTATAAAGAAGTGGAGGGTGCTGTACTGGAGCATAGCGTTCCTAGGAACGCATGATGTTTTCCGGTCGGCGTTTCAATCTAGTGACTGATTTTGGAATCACGTGAAGAACATCACACGAGAGACCGCCATAATCAGTTTCCGACATTTTCTGCCTTTTTATTGTTGTGTATATTGTGTAGCGTTTGTAACTATTACGAGTTCTACATATTTAAGTGTTGTATTGTTTATTAAATCTATTTTGAGGATAATGTTTTACGTTCATAAAAATTTTGTAAATTTTTGAAACTGGTTACATAACGCGTGGCCTGTTAAACTGTACTTCATCAGTTGTATAGCGTCATGAACTTAGAAACGGAAGGTCTTTTTACCATGGAGCATATGAGATTTGCCAATGAACTAAGTTCCTTTAATGTCTCAGAAATTTTCCTAATCTAAACTGAAAATATGCGTTCTTGCCAGTGGCTTCTATTTCCAAATTTTGTAACTGGTTTTTGATAATGCTTGTTCTCAACCTGTTTATACTGATTATTTTCATGTAGTAAAATAATAATGTAGCATGTAGACTACTAAGTACAGCAATGGCGTGATTTTCTCAATTTCAGCACTCAAAAATGTGAATAGAATGTTTGTTCCTAGGTATACAAACATGTTGTACGTTGGAACAGTCTTTTACATTTGGAAAATCCTTACTTTTCCAGAGTAATTTTTGTAATTTCAGAAAAATTCTTCAGCATGCACAAACTGAATGTTAACATTTAAAAACTGAATAATGAAGTATGTTAAACATGTATCACAGGACAGGCCAGAGACGAGAGTTTGAAAAGTAATTCAAGCCACAACACTCACCAACCCTGAAAGTATTTTTTTGAAAGTAAGTGCATTTACTTACGCAGAAATAGATTCATATGAGCAGGAGTTTAGTTCCATAAATAGGAGAATCACGCAAGATAGTTTCACCCATTACTTACAGCATGAATGCCATATTTCCTACAACAGACAAAAAACAACGTATGAAGTTAGCAAAAGTTAATTATATTTTGAAGGGAACAATTTCTGAACGGCTTTACGATAAAGCTCTCTTTGATGAGGAAGACGACAGAGAATCAGATACTTATGGTTCCCAGAAAAAGGAATCCGTATGAAAAATCAGATGAAACAGACAACGCAAGTGCTCATTCTCTTATCCGTCACTTTCCTTATCAGAACTTGAGTGAAACACTTCCACCACTGAGTAAAACTGGTGTACACGTCAGAATGTAAATTATACTTCATCAAGTGAGAAGTACTATATCTGTCTCTTAGAATGATGATAGAGAATATTTTACTTAAGAAAGAATGACAGAATGTGTAGTGTACTAACAGAGAAAAGCGGACATCAATACAATAAAGAAAAAACTTAGTACAGTGACACCTCTTAGGAAATGATTTTTGGACTCTTGATTGTTTCTATCGTAGGCTGAAACTGGAATGTGCCAATCATTTTGATTCCCCTTCAGCTTTCCTAAATTTACTTACATGGACGTACTTTCAGTTAACAGATTTGACGCTGTTTTAATAGCTTAGACATTCGATCACAAGTGGACTAGACACACCAGGAGAAAGATTATCAACATGACGACAATTACTAGGCTTGGGAACTTTTCATAACAAATTGCAAATTAAAGATCCACTTGCTGCAGAGTTAATTATAGATGAACAACTTGTCTCCTAGAGAGGTTGTCGCAAATATGTTCAGTACATTTTTGGCAGTAAAGAATTAGGCAGAAAAAGTGGTTAACCATGCTTCAGTGCACAAATAATTTTTTCCAGAAATGGTGTGTATTTGTAACGAATATGTCTTTTCAAGAGCAATAATTCAGGTGTAGAACCAGTTGAAATTAAAGTTTACCCTTTAAATTCGAAATATTATAACATAATTTAGAGTATTTTATTTCATGTCATCCTAAAATAAATGTCGTAGTATCATAAAAAATACATTCGTATTCATTCTGTGACCAAAGCCATTATAATTTCATAGTACTGCTAACATTCTGAGTGAGTCGCGAGATAGTGGTCTAAGACACCACTTTCACGCATTTTTGCGAGTCTGGCTAGTCATGCATCCAAGGATTACACTAAAATTATGAAGACGAACAGTTAAAGACACAAAGGAAAACAGGTAGGCCTAATTAAAACACCTTGAAAAGGAAGGTGACATTGATTAAAAATGAGCACTGTACATTCACGTAAAACCAGAAGGATCTGCTTGGGGAGGGGAGGGGGGAATTCTTGTGGGAAGAGAAAACGTTGTATGTTCTGTAAGGGGGAAACAGTGTGGATATAAATATATAGGCCCTTGGCTGGGATCTATAGGAATGAATATAGGTGTTGAGATGAGTTGTGGGTGGTGGGGAGAAACGGAGATGGAAGAGGGGTGGCGGGGTAAGCACTGACGTGGAATGAAATAGGTGGGGACTCGCACTTGGCAGAATGTATAAATATCAGGGCAATGATGGGGTAGAGGGAGTTGACTGAAGTTGCTTGGGGACAGGATATTGGGGACAGGATATCGAACGTATGTACGAGGTCGTTTATTAATTAATGCCCACATTTTTAAAGCAAATATTGTACATAGACAAACGTCCTTGTTGGTGATTCACATTTGATCTTTGTTCTATGCACCGGTGAAGTTTCGAACCCTTCTGGAAGATGGGAGAGCCATAGTATAGAGTCAAAGTGGCGTCTACATAAGACTCACGCTACAAGCAGTGTGCTGTTATTGAATTCTTGAGTCCAGGAAAATAAACGTTTGTGTGCAGTGTATGGCGAATCCGCAGTTGATACGAGTACAGTTGGCCGATGGGTAAAAAATGTTACAGCCTCAGGAAACGCGGAAACAGAGCTCCATGACCAGCCACGCTCTGGACGTACTGTCACAGCCACTGCTTCAGACATCATGAATCGTGCAGATGCCATTATTCGTGCCCACCGGCGCATCACAACTCGACAATTGGCTTTAAAGTTGTCGGTCGCATTGGGAATGCGTCTGCAGTGATATACAATCTCGGATATTCAAAGACGTGCAGTGAAAACATGGCTACGCCTACGGGAAAAGAGCTTTTACCAGCGGGGAATGCATGCTCTTCCGCAACGTTGGCGAACAGCCATAGGACGTAATGGAGACTGCGCAGAAAAATAGGACATGGACAAGACATTTCAATGTATATTGTCATCAAATTCTGACTGTTAACAATAAATATGTTCTGAGAAAAATAATGTGGGGCATTAGCTACTGAACGACCCTCGTAGGTAAGGGACGGTGGAATGTCTTTGTAAAGGTGCGGCAGCATACTGGAATTGGTGATCACAAGTGATGAGGGGTTGATGATGAGGGGTTTAAATGTAGTGAGATAGCAAAGATCCAGTCGGGTGAATGTAAACAGATGCAGAAAGGGAAGCAGGGTGCATGCGGGTCAAGGATTTGGAAGGACTCACAGAATTTAGGGGGACCAGATATCCAGATATCCGTTCAGCATTTAGGACGGGAATAATGATAACGCATCTACATCTACATTCATACTCCGCAAGCCACCTGACGGTGTGTGGCGGATGGTACCTTGAGTACGTCTTTCGGTTCTCCCTCCAATCCAGTCTCGTATTGTTCGTGGAAAGAAAGATTGTCGGTATGCCTCTGTGTGGGCTCTAATCTCTCTGATTTTATCCTCATAATCTCTTCGTGAGATATACGTAGGAGGGAGCAATATACTACTTGACTCCTCGGTGAAGGTATGTTCTCGAAACTTCAACAAAAGCCTGTACCATGCTACTGAGTGTGTCTCTTAAAGAGTCTTCCACTGGCGTTTATCTGTCATCTCCGTAACGCTTTCGCAATTACTAAATGATCCTGTAACGAAACGCGCTGCTCTCTGTTGGATCTTCTCTATCTCTTCTGTCAACCCTTTCTGGTACGGATCCCACACAGGCGAGCAGTATTCAAGCAGTGGGCGAACAAGTGTATTGTAACCTACTTCTTTTGTTTTCGGACTGCATTTCCTTAGGATTCTTCCAATGAATCTGTCTCGCATCTGCTTTACCGACGATTAATTTTATATGGTCATTCCATTTTAAATCACTCCTAGTGCCTACTCCCAGATAATTTATGGAATTAACTGCTTCCAGTTGATGACCTGCTATATTGTAGCTAAATGATAAAGCACCTTTCTTTCTATGTATTCGCAGCACATTACACTTGTCTGCGTTGAGATTCAACTGCCATTCCCTGCACCATGAGTCAATTTGTTTCAGAGCCTCCTGCATTTCAGTACAATTTTCCATTGCTACAACCTCTCGATATACTACTGCATCATTCGCAAAAAGCCTCAGTGAACTTCCGATGTTATAATATATATATATATATATATATATATATATATATATATATATATATATATATATATTGTGAACAGAGACGGTCCTACGACACTCCCCTGCGGCACACCTGAAATCACTCTTACTTCAGAAGACACCTCTCCATTGAGAACGACATGCTGCGTTCTGTTATCTAGGAACTCTTCAATCCAATCACACAATTGGTCTGATAGCCCATACTTTGTTCATTAAACGACTGTGGGGAACTGTATCAAACGCCTTGCGGAAGTCAAGAAACATGGCATCTACCTGGGAACCTGTGTCTATGGGCCTCTGAGTCTCGTGGACGAATAGCGCTAGCTGTGTTTCACACGATCGTCTTTCTCGGAACCCATGCTGATTCCTACAGAGTAGATTTCCAGTCTCCAGAAAAGTCATTATGCTCAAACATAATACGTGTTGCAAAATTTTACAACTGATCGACTTTAGATATATAGGTCTATACTTCTGCATATCTGTTCGACGTCTGTTCTTGAAAACGGGGATGACCTGTGCCCTTTTCTAATCTTTTGTAACGCTACGCTCTTCCACAGACCTACGGTACACCGGCGCGAGAAGGGGGACAAGTTCCTTCGCGTACTGTGTGTAAAATCGAACTGGTATACCATCAGGTACAGCGGCCATTCCTCTTTTGAGCGATCTGTCATCCTCTGTTTCAGTACCAGTTTGGTTACAGAGTGTCTGGACATTTTGTTTTGATCCACCTACCGCTTTGACATAAGACCAAAATTTCTTAGGATTTTCTGCCAAATCAGTACATAGAACTTTACTTACAAATTCGTTGAACGCATCTCGCATAGCCGTCTTCACATTACATTTCGCTTCGTGTAATTTTTGTTTCTCTGCAAGGCTTTGGCCATGTTTGTGTTTGCTGTGAAGTTCCCTTTGCTTCCGTAGCAGTTTTCTAACTCGGTTGTTGTACCACGGTGGCTCTTTCCCAGTTCTGAACTTTGTCCACTGATCCTCAACACAATCTGTACTTGAGATAAAACTTTTGTGTTGAGCCGCCAAGTACTCTGAAATCTGCTTTTTGTCACTTTTGCTAAACAGAAAAATCTTCCTACCTTTTTTAATATTTCCATTTACGGCTGAAATCACCGATGCTGTAACCGCTTTATGATCGCTGATTCACTGTTCTGCATTAACTGTTTCAAATAGTGCGGGTCTGTTTGTCACCAGAAGGTCTAATATGTTATCGCCACGAGTCGGTTCTCTGTTTAACTGGTCAAGGTGGTTTTCAGATAATCCACTTACAAAAATTTCACTGGATTCTTTCTCCCTGCCACCCGTTATGAACGTTTGAGTCCCTTAGTCTATATCTGGCAAATTAAAATCACCACCCAGAACTATAACATGGTCGAGAAACCTACTCGAAATATTTCCCAAATTTTCCTTCAGGTGTTCTTCCACAACAGCTGCTGAGCCAGGGGACCTATAGAGACATCCAACTACCATGTTTGAACCTGCTTTAACCGTGACCTTCACCCAAATTATTTCACATTTCGGATCTCCGTCAATTTCCTTCGATACTATTGCACTTTTAATCACTCGAAATAACCTCCCCCTTCGCTGTCCAGCCTGTCTCTGCGGTATACATTCCAACCTACGTTTAGAATTTCATTACTGTTTACATCTAGTTTCATCCAACTTTCCGTCCCTACTATGTGGGCATTGTGACCGTTTGTTAATGAGAGCAGTTCTGGGGCCTTTCTATAGACGCTCCCGCAGTTTACTATTACCACATTAATATTGTCACTGCCTGTTGCGTTTTGCCTAATGCTACCTTGTCGAGCATCAGGAGGCGGTTTTTCGGGACTATGCAGGGAATTCTCTAACCTAAAAAACCCATGTGTGCGCTCCACACGTACTCCGCTACTCTTGTAGCCACTTCCTGCGCGTAGTGCACGCCTGACCTATTCAGGGTGTAAGTAGGCTGTTTAGGTTTTTATATTGGCAACGTTACGTAGCGCTCTGTATGAAAATCACTGGCTGTGCTGTGTTCAGTCTGTGGCTAGTTTGCATTGTTGTCTGCCATTGTAGCGTTGGGCAGTTGGAGGTGAGCCGCCAGCAGTGGTGGATGTGGGGAGAGAAATGGCGGAGTTTTGAAATTTGTAAGACTGGATGTCATGAACTGCTATGTATATTATGATTTTTCAACACTATTAAGGTAAATACATTGTTTGTTCTCTATTAAAATCTTTCATTTGCTATCTATGCCTATCAGTAGTTGGTGGCTTCCGTAGTTTGAATCTCTTATTTTGCTGGCAGCAGTGGCGCTCGCTGTATTGCAGTAGTTCGAGTAACGAAGATTTTTGTGAGGTAAGTGATTTGTGAAAGGTATAGGTTAATGTTAGTCAGGCCATTCTTCTGTAGGGAGTTTTGAAAGTCAAATTGCGTTGCGCTAAAAATATTGTGTGTCAGTTTAACCACAGTCCTGTATAATTTTTCTAAGGGGACTTTTCATATGGCGTCCCTGCCAGGATACCTCACTGGAATCTTCTGATTTTTTTCTTGTAGTTTGTGCAATTAGTGTAGCTATTGTTTATTGCTAGTGCATAATTGTCGAGAGAATCTCCTTTGTAGTTGCAGTCTTTCATTGTTGTTGTGGCATGCATGTAGATTTGCACCAAGTATTTCGCAGCTGTGATTGCAATTAACCAGATATTATTTTCAATGCTATGTTAATGTGTTTTCTTATTTTGCTCTTCAAATTGTGGTTTTCTGTGTTATTGTGACAATAATGGCGTGTGAAAAACGTAATACTAGGCTCCAAAGTAAACTGAGAAATGACAGTGAAGACGAAAGCAGTGTGTTAGCGCCACCGAGTAATGAATTACCTAATGTTCAATGTAGTAATTTGGTAATTGTGCATAGGGAAATGGAGCGAGCGGCAAATAATGGCGTAGACAGTGAAACAATTAGTGAACAGGGAAGCATTATCGATCGATCGGTCGGCAATAGCTCGCCTCAGGAATCCGAAATGACAGGACACAATCTTGCAAATACTGTAGATTCAGGTTTTGGGTCCTCACCGTTTTCTCAAATAAGTCAAGACACATTTTCTGCTTGTCAAAATGTGAATGTTTCCGGTGCAACTTCACTAATGAAAAGCACTGAGGAACATGTTTCAGACACCTGTGCATTGTTATTACAGTTAATGCAACAAATGGGACAAAGGCTACAAAAGTTAGACACAACGCTTGAACAAAATCAGAAACAAATGGGACAAAATCTTCAAAAGTTAGACACAATGGAACAACACCAGAGACAAAGACAGCAACAGTTAGACGCAATGGAACAAAATCTTCACACCACGCTTGAACAAACACGTGAAGATTTAATTACTGAGTTACATAAAATCGAATCGAAATGTCAAAAAGTCGGTAATGACGTAAAAACACAAATTGGAAAATGCATTACAGAATCACGAAACAGCCAGAAAAGAACTGCAAACTATTGCTCATGAAAATCATGAGGCCTTGCAAGCTAAAATTGACTCAGTTGCATCTACCGATTCGGTTACGCAACTTGCAACACAGTACATACTCTGAAAATTGGTTCATAAAGACACATGGAGGAAATTAGTTCACTATCAGAGAAAGTAGTTGAACTTTCGGATCAGCTAAATAATTTATCTACGAAGGTAGATGATAATCTGAATGACACAAAACCGGTAGTCCTTAATGACACAGAAGAGTGCGAACAAATTAGGAAATTCAAACAAAATCAGAATCAAATTAATACGCAACACCAAAGAGGAATCTGGGAAGTGCCGGCCGCGGTGGTCTAGCGGTTCTAGGCGCTCAGTCCGGAACCGCGCGACTGCTACGGTCGCAGGTTCGAATCCTGCTTCGGGCATGGATGTGTGTGATGTCCTTAGGATAGTTGGGTTTAAGTAGTTCTAAGTTCTAGGGGACTGATGACCACAGATGTTTAGTCCCATAGTGCTCAGAGCCATTTGAACCATTTGAATCCGGGAAGTACAAGATCAGCTGACACAGGTAATACAAGAATCACGTATTTCAGAGGACACTCGCGCCCCAATACGGGAAGAGGGACGTAGAAATACGGAACAGCCACAAAATAATAACACAATGCATTTCGGAAATTATGAAAGAAATTGGCAAGGTAAACCGAATTTTGAGATGGAACCACCGAAACGACGTAACAATGACCGACATGCGACTCGCCGACATGATGATTTTGACTATAAGCTGTTCATTACTACACGTAAATTTAAAACATTTAAGTATTCTGGCAACGACATTCATCCACAAGCGTGGCTCCATCAATTGTCTCAATGTTTTCCTCCCAACTGGTCATTAGAGCACAGATTAGAATTTATGTGTGGCTATTTAGAGAATGAACCAGCTGTAATAATGCGATCGGTCATTCACGATTGCCACAGTGAAGGAGAATTTTACCATGCCTTCCTCTCAGCATATTGGTCTCAAGCTACACAAGATCGAGTAAAACATAGCATCATAATGATGAAACATTTCGAACAATCTGAATTTTCCAGTCTTGTGAAATATTTTGAAGACATGTTGCACAAGAATCAGTACCTGTCAAACCCATACAGCCCCTCAGAACTCATCCGCATTTGCTTAATCAAATTACCTGAACATTTACGACACATTATTTTGGCAGGACGTTGCAAAGACGACATTGAAGCTTTTCAGGGACTCTTACAAGAATTAGAAATTGACACTGACAATCACGGAACGCGAAAACAGGAACACAACAATTACAGGTCACATCCGTCGCAATTCCGCGATGAAACAAATAATAACTGGACATGACAAGGCTATTCTCACAACACAAATCGTGACGAAAACAGACACCACCCATGTGACAACCGTTTGCAGAGTTGTAATAATTACAACGAAAGATCGCATTTCCTCGGTAATGACTATCACAGAGACAATCAGAGAAACAGACTATACGGGAACCAAAATAATTATTATCAAGGGAGACAGAATAACTTTAGACGCAACGGTCCACCACGCAGTTCCGATTCCGGGAGAAATTCTCCACCACATGACCCAAAAACAAGAGCCTATGTAAACTACCGACAAAACGACAGACCTGAATTCCATCAGAACTGGCGAGCTTCAAACAGGGCAGGGCCTTCTCGTCAAGGTGAATTTGTAGAAGTTAGGTCTCCTAATCCCAATAACGACGCGCGCCAACAAAGAGACAGACAATGACTCGCACCGCAGGCAGCCACGTGCGCCGGCTGGCTCAGCGAAAAGTAACATAGATGCTAACCTTGAGAAAAATTTTAGCATTCCTTACCGACGTATACAACATGATAATTGCGTTGAAGTTGAAATTCTGCGTACTAGGAAGAGTAAAGGTTTACACCACATTTCACATGTAAAACCGTTTCTTGAATGATAATCTGCTTTTTAACTTTGTCTTCGCCATAAAATTTCTCACTTCACGCTACTAGTATGCTTTGTCAGACTTAGAAACTGTTACCATGCAACAATATTTGAAGTTAAATATCCAATCAAGAATCAAGAGAACTTACTTAAACAGAAATTACGAATGCATTGTTATAATGAACAGACGACACAGTGTTGTATTTGTACATTCTTGCTTGTTAGTTGCACGATTACGTAACGACTATCAGGCTTACATACTTAGGACACATACTGGTACTGCTAATGAGATTTTAATGCAACATTTTGGTTTACTTGAAAATACATTCTGGGTTTAATGTACTTTCTGTGAGATACCAGACGACACAGTGGTTAGTTTAAGTGACAACTACACGGTTTTATCACGACGCTACTAATGAGTGACAATTTACAATGTTGCTTTTGCGGTGTATCTGTTTTATATCTGCACAGTTTTTCTGAATTCTTCTGGAAATCAAAACATGTTTTATTAGTAACTTTTGTGGTATAGCTACAAGGAGACAGCCTGTTCCATAGCACAACAATACGTTACAGCACAGTACTTTCTTCATCATGGCAATAAGCGTAATAACTAAGATATCTCTACGCAAAGCATTTCACTTTTGTTTATCATGAGGTAAGTACATTGGCTTCTGCAGAACTTAGCTTTCGGAGGACAATAACTACGACACTTCCACAGAGATTATCTTACAGCAAGACGCACAGTTTAGCGCTACAGTACACGTATTTGTGCGATTAATTTTGTAGTTTAATCATTTATTTTTAAAGATATTTGATGTACAATGATACAAAGGTTTTTCGTGATACATTTCATTCCATTGCTGTAATCTGTAACACCTGAGGGTATAATTACATTAATCCTCAGGGGGGTACACGCTTACTTTGTGTACCATGTGTTTGGCAAACACAAGGAGCCCTAGCTAATATGGTATTGGCTTATACAACTTTACACATCGGTACCATATTTCTCTAACACATAAATTACACAGCTATCTGATCATTTAACTGGAAGAGACAAACATTTATTTTACTACATCAGTGACAAATGTTTACGTAAATACACAATTGAATAACTTCACACTTATGAAACTGTATTTTGTCTGTACTTTGTGAACTGTTCATATTTTTTTTGGAACCATTGTGATACTACGAGAGCTTTGAATGATGTATTTGGTATGGGATCATGATTTTTAAAGTACGTTTGAGGTAGATGACATTTTTGAAAGGAGCAGAGAATTTTTTTTTTAGGTTTTGAAATTATTGGAGGAAGCTACAACGATTTTGAGAATTGACTAAGATGTTATGATATTATTACGACAACGATGTGTATTATGCTGTTGAGGTATTTTTATGATCAATAAGCTGATGTTAAATGAGGAATTTGATTATGCTGCGTACTTATTAAGATGAAATATTGAAGGAGTGTCGACGAATGTGTATATGTGTAATAAGGTAAGGAATAATGAGTAATGGTTAGGGACTCTAGTTTGTGAAAAAGGATGTTGGGAACCAAGAATCGTACTTTAAGAGTTATGAAATGTGTGTAAATGCACGAATCTATCACAATGCCGACGAAAACTTTTTGAACACTGTTATATTCATAGGATTTTGTTTCTACACAATTGCAACGCAAATTCTCGACCTGTGAAATTTTTTATATGAGACTGTCACTGTAATGCAAACTGGTGTCGTAAATATTTCAGTAAGAAAGTTAAGTGACCACCTTCACGTAATGAGTCGTGGGCACCCAGCTGCGCGACAATCGCCTGAAAAAAAAAGCCATTAGTGTGTGCCTTTCAGAGGCACAGGTGGAAAAAAGAGGGGGGACCACTATCCTCACTATTGACATTCCTTTGTAGAAAGCATCGCAAAGACGACACGCTCAAACTTGAAAACATATGATAACACTGTGGAGCTCTTAATTTATGATATTTACTGAAATGCCTAATGAAATGATGAGAAACATTTTACATTTATTGTCTTTCTAGTTGAGAGATTCTTCTGCCTTTGGAGACGCCATTTGCCTAGTGAATGACATTTCATGCATTGCTCTATATAGGCTATATATATTTGCTCATTTCGTTTAATATCTAGTTTCTAGCTGTGCTGCAGCATTGGTTATTATAAAATTTAATAGATGTACTAATATCACTATTTTCTGTCTACAGACCCAGGAAAGAATACATTTATGATGTACTTTCTTAGAAAAGAGAGCACAAATAGACATTTCCCTTCACAGGAACTGCATAAATAATTTTTTTAACGATTTGGTAACTTGTCTGCTACAGTAACTTATCGTGATGCATCACTCTAGTATTAAGATGTGACATAGGTATTAGACATGGCCATCTTTAGTGTAATATTTTTTTCTGATTGAGCTTTGTCATGTTTAGATATAAGTTATTGCATTTGCTGCTGCTGTTTGCCATGCATAGTGCTACTAAATTCCACTTTGTATTACTCTGTTAAGCTAGTTTTTCTACTGATTTATTTTTATTGTTGCTGCACATTGGCTCATATTAGTTGTAATGTTGCATTGCTTGGTAATTTAGATTTACTGCAGCTTGCTTTGACAATTTCAATTTTTTTAAATTGCTTTTGTATTAATTGTTTTATGCTGCTGCATTGCCTTGTCCCTTAGTTTAGCATCTGAGCTCAGTAGATTTAAGTTAGCTTAAGAGGGGGTAGACTATATAAGAGAATGAGTTGCGATGAATTGGAAGAAATGCATTGAGAAGTTCTACGAAAGAAGTACAGAAAGCAGGTATAGATAGCACTTTTTGGAATAATGAAGAACGAAGGGAGATCTCCAAGAAGTAAAGAAAGTTTTGTTTGCAAGATACTGCAGTAAAACAAACCCTGTCCTTTCCCTTTCTGTTATTCCGCTATGTGTTTGTGTACTCCCGATTATTTGTGTTTTTCCTGTCTTTATGTGTTCAGCTGATGAGAGTTATGTTGTAGAATTTTTCTAACACTATGTTATTTACTTTGTAAAGATGTTTAGACATTATTTACTCTGTTCTGTTTTAATGCTCATGTGTGAAGTTGATGATTCAAAAGTTATTCTGATCTTTTATGTATGTACTTATGTCATAATTCCTGTAACACTGATGTGTATGTTATTTCGATTCTTTTTTAAAGCCTGTACTACAAATGTTATATGTGTTGTTACGTTCTTTAATGATGTATTTTGTACCTTTGTAATTGTATTCTTATGTTATAAAATTGTAATTGACATCAGTTCATCATGTTATTAACTTGTAAGTTCCATTTCACTGCACACGTTTCTGTTGGTCATAGTATATGGACAATATGTGAGAAGTAGAGACTGTTGGTGTTTGCACTTGTGTTAATAATTCAGCAAGGGACTGGACAACAGCATTGTGTGCTCCCTGCCGCCGTTGGATAAGCAGCTGCAGCAGCAAGTCATATACACCTAGCTCACTCATTTGTTACATAGTTTAATTCTTAATTTCTTTGCGTGTTTTTGGTACTTGCATTGTTTAATTCATAAATTTCGGGCGTATTATAGTATTTGAGAGTTGTAGCATCGCGTTTTAGTAACTGAATAGTGTAAATTTGCGCAGTCGTTTGTCTTCTGTTTTTGTTTTGAACGGCCAGTGTCGGTTGGTCACAGTCAGTGTGCTCCCTGCCGCCGTTGGATAAGCAGCTGCAGCAGCAATTCGTATACTCCTAGCTCACTCATTTGTTACATAGTTTAATTCTTAATTTCTTTGCGTGTTTTTGGTACTTGCATTGTTTAATTCATAAATTTCGGGCGTGTTATAGTATTTGAGAGTGTAGCACCGCGTTTTAGTACCTGAATAGTGTAAATTCGCGTAGTCTCCTTCCGCCGCCGAGCAGTGTCAGCAGTGCGCAAGTAGCAGCATTACTGCATTTACTAGGCAATCTTGTATTTTAATAACCGTTTAAATTTTGTCGATTTGTTTGCGCTCTCTGTAGATTAGTTCAGACGTTCTTTGCAAAACAGTTTTTAGCATGGATAGGGACTGCAACTGCAGTGTTCGGATGCAGGCTGAGTTGGCATCCCTTCGCTCCCAGCTTCAGGCAGTGTTGGCTTCGGTCACACACCTTGAGGCTGTGGGGGTCCGGATGGGGGTTTGTCGGGGACGGCCAGCTCGTCCCACGCATCCCCTGATCGGACTACGACTGTGGTTGCCCGGGATACTGCACGCATAGAGGCTGATCCCTCACCTGTGGTAGAGTGGGAGGTCGTCTCAAGGTGTCGCAGGGGGCGAAAGACATTCTGGAGGGCTGAACGGAAAGCCTCTCCAGTTTGTCTGACGAACCGGTTTCAGGCTCTGTCTCAGGCTGATACTGATCTTCGGCCTGACATGGCTGCTTGTCCTGTTCCAGAGGTTGCCCCTCAGTCTGCAAGATCCGGGCAGTCGCAGAGGGTGGGCTTACTGGTAGTTGGGAGCTCCAACGTCAGGCGCGTAATGGGGCCCCTTAGGGAAATGGCAGCAAGAGAGGGGAAGAAAACCAATGTGCACTCCGTGTGCATACCGGGGGGAGTCATTCCAGATGTGGAAAGGGTCCTTCCGGATGCCATGAAGGGTACAGGGTGCACCCATCTGCAGGTGGTCGCTCATGTCGGCACCAATGATGTGTGTCGCTATGGATCGGAGGAAATCCTCTCTGGCTTCCGGCGGCTATCTGATTTGGTGAAGACTGCCAGTCTCGCTAGCGGGATGAAAGCAGAGCTCACCATCTGCAGCATCGTCGACAGGACTGACTGCGAACCTTTGGTACAGAGCCGAGTGGAGGGTCTGAATCAGAGGCTGAGACAGTTCTGCGACCGTGTGGGCTGCAGATTCCTCGACTTGCGCCATAGGATGATGGGGTTTCGGGTTCCGCTGGATAGGTCAGGAGTCCACTACACGCAACAAGCGGCTACACGGGTAGCAGGGGTTGTGTGGCGTGGGCTGGGCGGTTTTTAAGGTTAGATGGCCTTGGGCAAGTACAGAAAGGGCAACAGCCTCAACGGGTGCGGGGCAAAGTCAGGACATGCGGGGACCAAGTAGCAATCGGTATTGTAATTGTCAACTGTCTAAGCTGCATTGGTAAAGTACCAGAACTTCAAGCGCTGATAGAAAGCACCGAAGCTGAAATCGTTATAGGTACAGAAAGCTGGCTTAAGCCAGAGATAAATTCTGCCGAAATTTTTACAAAGGTACAGACGGTGTTTAGAAAGGATACATTGCATGCAACCGGTGGTGGAGTGTTCGTCGCTGTTAGTAGTAGTTTATCCTGTAGTGAAGTAGAAGTGGATAGTTCCTGTGAATTATTATGGGTGGAGGTTACACTCAACAACCGAACTAGGTTAATAATTGGCTCCTTTTACCGACCTCCCGACTCAGTAGCATTAGTGGCAGAACAACTGAGAGAAAATTTGGAATACATTTCACATAAATTTTCTCAGCATGTTATAGTCTTAGGTGGAGATTTCAATTTACCAGATATAGACTGGGACACTCAGATGTTTAGGACGGGTGGTAGGGACAGAGCATCGAGTGACATTATACTGAATGCACTATCCGAAAATTACCTCGAGCAATTAAACAGAGAATCGACTCGTGGAGATAACATCTTGGACCTACTGATAACAAACAGACCCGAACTTTTCGACTCTGTATGTACAGAACAGGGAATCAGTGATCATAAGGCCGTTGGAGCATCCCTGAATATGGAAGTTAATAGGAATATAAAAAAAGGGAGGAAGGTTTATCTGTTTAGCAAGAGTAATAGAAGGCAGATTTGAGACTACCTAACAGATCAAAACGAAAATTTCTGTTCCGACACTGACAATGTTGAGTGTTTATGGAAAAAGTTCAAGGCAATCGTAAAATGCGTTTTAGACAGGTACGTGCCGAGTAAAACTGTGAGGGACGGGAAAAACCCACCGTGGTACTACAACAAAGTTAAGAAACTACTGCGAAAGCAAAGAGAGCTTAACTCCAAGTTTAAACGCAGCCAAAACCTCTCAGACAAACAGAAGCTAAACGATGTCAAAGTTAGCGTAAGGAGGGCTATGCGTGATGCGTTCAGTGAATTCGAAAGTAAAATTCTATGTACCGACTTGACAGAAAATCCTAGGAAGTTCTGGTCTTACGTTAAATCAGTAAGTGGCTCGAAACAGCATATCCAGACACTACGGGATGATGATGGCATTGAAACAGAGGATGACACGCGTAAAGCTGAAATACTAAACACCTTTTTCCAAAGCTGTTTCACAGAGGAAGACCGCACTGCAGTTCCTTCTCTAAATCCTCGCACAAACGAGAAAACGGCTGACATCGAAATAAGTGTCCAAGGAATAGAAAAGCAACTGGAATCACTCAATAGAGGAAAGTCCACTGGACCTGACGGGATACCAATTCGATTCTACACATAGTACGCGAAAGAACTTGCCCCCCTTCTAACAGCCGTGTACCGCAAGTCTCTAGAGGAACGGAGGGTTCCAAATGATTGGAAAAGAGCACAGATAGTCCCAGTCTTCAAGAAGGGTCGTCGAGCAGATGCGCAAAACTATAGACCTATATCTCTGACGTCGATCTGTTGTAGAATTTTAGAACATGTTTTTTGCTCGAGTATCATGTCGTTTTTGGAAACCCAGAATCTACTATCTAGGAATCAACATGGATTCCGGAAACAGCGATCGTGTGAGACCCAACTCGCTTTATTTGTTCATGAGACCCAGAAAATATTAGATACAGGCTCCCAGGTAGATGCTATTTTTCTTGACTTCCGGAAGGCGTTCGATACAGTTCCGCGCTGTCGCCTGATAAACAAAGTAAGAGCCTACGGAATATCAGACCAGCTGTGTGACTGGATTGAAGAGTTTTTAGCAAACAGAACACAGCATGTTGTTATCAATGGAGAGACGTCTACAGACGTTAAAGTAACCTCTGCCGTGCCACAGGGGAGTGTTATGGGACCATTGCTTTTCACAATATATATAAATGACCTAGTAGATAGTGTCGGAAGTTCCATGCGGCTTTTCGCGGATGATGCTGTAGTATACAGAGAAGTTGCAGCATTAGAAAATTGTAGCGAAATGCAGGAAGATCTGCAGTGGATAGGCACTTGGTGCAGGGAGTGGCAACTGACCCTTAACATAGACAAATGTAATGTATTGCGAATACATAGAAAGAAGGATCCTTTATTGTATGATTATACGATAGTGGAACAAACACTGGTAGCAGTTACATCTGTAAAATATCTGGGAGTATGCGTGCGGAACGATTTGAAGTGGAATGATCATATAAAATTAATTGTTGGTAAGGCGTGTACCTGGTTGAGATTCATTGGGAGAGTGCTTAGAAAATGTAGTCCATCAACAAAGGAGGTGGTTTACAAAACACTCGTTCGACCTATACTTGAGTATTGCTCATCAGTGTGGGATCCGTACCAGATCGGTTTCACGGAGGAGATAGAGAAGATCCAAAGAAGAACGGCGCGTTTCGTCACAGGGTTATTTGGTAAGCGTGATAGCATTACGGAGATGTTTAATAAACTCAAGTGGCAGACTCTGCAAGAGAGGCGCTCTGCATCGCGGTGTAGCTTGCTGTCCAGGTTTCGAGAGGGTGCGTTTCTGGATGAGGTATCGAATATATTGCTTCCCCCTACTTATACCTCCCGAGGAGATCACGAATTTAAAATTAGAGAGATTAGAGCGCGCACGGAGGCTTTCAGACAGTCGTTCTTCCAGCGAACCATACGCGACTGGAACAGGAAAGGGAGGTAATGACAGTGGCACGTAAAGTGCCCTCCGCCACACACCGTTGGGTGGCTTGCGGAGTATAAATGTAGATGTAGATGCTGGTTCTAAGGACGCACGTAAAGTGCCCTCCACCACACACCGTTGGGTGGCTTGCGGAGTATAAATGTAGATGTAGATGCTGGTTCTAAGGACAATTCCAAAAACTTTGTGAGTGCACAAGTGGTGGTTATGGACTTGCTATATTTTCCGCAAGACTCTTCGATGGTGATTGTGCACCTGCACAGTCGCAGCAGATGGCTGCTGGCCATCTCTACAAGGACTACAGTGGGTCTACACCTTTGATGATCCACCAATACCATTATTTCTACAAGGACTACAGTGGGTCTACACCTTTGCTGACTCACCAGTACCATTATTTCTACAAGGACTGCAGTGGGTCTGCACCTCTGGTGACCCCCAATACAGTAATCTCTAACAGGACTACAGTGGTCTGCTCTGTGATGACCTACCTACCAATATTCTTCAAAACTTCGACTGGCTCTGCTGTGGGTTTGCTCTGTTGTGACCCATTACCTGTCAGCATGTCAAGAGCCAGCATTGTCTTTCTGTTGGAAGGACAACACTACTTCTTCAAGACTGCATGGAAATCCACTACTTCCGTGTGCATTTTCTTTTACTGCTCAGACTTTGAGAAAAACACTGCAATTTTACTGTGATGAACAATCTGGACTGTCTTTATGGACTGTGAGAAAATTTTAGCTTTTGACCAACATTTTATCAATAAGTGTGTGCATTTGATATCTTTGTTATTGTAATTATGAAAAATTTTATCAAATCATTATTGGCCCCTGCCCAAAACAATTTGTAAAATTTTTTGTGGGGAGCATGGGGGCTATGTAAGTAGGCTGTTTAGGTTTTTATATTGGCAACGTTACGTACCGCTCTGTATGAAAATCACTGGCTGTGCTGTGTGCAGTCTGTGGCTAGTTTGCATTGTTGTCTGCCATTGTAGCGTTGGGCAGTTCGCTGTTAACAGCGCATAGCGTTGTGCAGATGGAGGTGAGCCGCCAGCAGTGGTGGATGTGGGGAGAGAAATGGCGGAGTTTTGAAATTTGTAAGACTGGGTGTCATGAACTGCTATATATATTATGATTTTTCAACACTATTAAGGTAAATACATTGTTTGTTCTCTATTAAAATCTTTCATTTGCTAACTATGCCTATCAGTAGTTAGTGGCTTCCGTAGTTTGAATCTCTTATTTTGCTGGCAGTAGTGGCGCTCGCTGTATTGCAGTTGTTCGAGTAACGAAGATTTTTGTGAGGTAAGTGATTTGTGAAAGGTATAGGTTAATGTTAGTCAGGGCCATTCTTTTGTAGGGAGTTTTGAAAGTCAGATTGCGTTGCGCTAAAAATATTGTGTGTCAGTTTAAGCACAGTCCTGTATAATTTTTCTAGGGGACGTTTCAAGGGGGACCCTACATTTCTCCACCCGATAGCGGAGGTCGAGAAATTGGCGCCCCAAATCTCCGCAGTATCGTCTGAGCCTCTGATTTAAGCCTTCCACTCGGCTCCAAACCAGAGGACCGCGATCGTTTCTGGGAACGACACTACAAATAGTTAGCTCAGATTCTACCCCGTGAGCAAGGCTTTCCGCCCTCACCAACTCCGTCAACCACCTGTATGAACTGAGGATGACCACTGAACCCAGACGGCAGTAGGAGTCATTGGTGCCGACATGAGCAACAGTTTGCAGTCGGGTGCACCCAGTGCTCTCTATCGGCGCCGTCAGGGCTTCCGCCACATCTCGGATGAGACCCCCCCCCGGCAAGCAGAGTGAACAGTGGCCTTCTTCCCCGACCTTTCCGCTACTTCCCTAAGGGGCTCCATCACCCGCCTAACATTGCAGCTCCTAATCACTAATAAACCCCTCCCCGCCGTGTGCCTACTCGGACCTTGCTGAAGCAGCGGCCACATGTCCACTCACATGCAGAGCGAGCGATGCACTGACATAATTGCATGATTAATTAGATGTAAGAGGACACGGACGTAGTCTACGAGGAAAAAGATACAGGCGAGTAAGATGGCTCTGAGCACTATGGGACTCAACTGCTGAGGTCATTAGTCCCCTAGAACTTAGAACTAGTTAAACCTAACTAACCTAAGGACATCACAAACATCCATGCCCGAGGCAGGATTCGAACCTGCGACCGTAGCGGTCCTGCGGGTCCGGACTGCCACGCCTTTAACCGCACGGCCACTTCGGCCGGCTACAGGCGAGTAAAGAAATGTTTTCCCTGCGTATTGCACTCCAAGCGAACTAGGAAACCTCCTCAGCGTCGACTAGCTACGCTCGTAAGCCCACCTGCAGGAAGCACTATTGTAGACAACCTGACCTCCCTTCAGCTCGGAAGTCCATCAGTCCCGACAGTATTCGGGGTAACTGCACCACAACCGTTCACTTGTTTACTACCCTGCTTTACAGCTTCCTGCTAGCGGTAAGTAATTTATTGAAACGCTTTACGGTCGCCAGCCAATGAATATTTAACGCCATACTGACGACGGCACGCGTCTCCCGTAAACGCCCTACCCTCTCCTTGTTACTGGGTCAGCAGCTGCGGCTGAGAATCTCACGCCCCAGTCTCGCTACTCTGATCGCAGCTTCCATTCACCGGCAAATCCCCATGCGTTACTAACAGAAGCAAGGCTTTTATAAATAATAAAAAATCCTAGTTTGTCACTGTTTCTTCTTACCGCGAGACTGACAAACCACATCATATTTCAGCCAACCCATCACACGTGATGCAAAAACTACATCAGCTTCTGTGTTCACTTTGGTACTGCACAAATGTAGTACTATTTCCACTTTTTTTTTACCTCCTCCTCAGTTTTGCGCTATTTCAAAAAATGGTTCAAATGGCTCTGAGCACTATGGGACTCAACTGCTGAGGTCATTAGTCCCCTAGAATTTAGAACTAGTTAAACCTAACTAACCTAAGGACATCACAAACATCCATGCCCGAGGCAGGATTCGAACCTGCGACCGTAGCGGTCGCTCGGCTCCAGACTGTAGCGCCTAGAACCGCACGGCCACTCCGGCCGGCCCACTATAATTACACTTTCGTAATATGTAACACGATGGACTGTGACGATGTTTCTATCAGATGTGAGATGTTGGTGTGACAGTGGTTATTTGTGTTTATCCTTGCTGTAGAGATGTAGTTAATTTGTGTGTACGCCTCTGTATGAGCCGATCAGCACAAGTTTCATTTCGGCACTAACGACTGCGATAGACCTACATGGTGTTATAATGAAGTTGTCATAATGTTGACTGTCATGTATTGCCAACTACAATCGTGTATGACAGTGGGTGTATCAGGAAATAATCAGCTTCGGTAGCTACATCTGATTTCTGCCCTGCGATAGTTGCTGGGCATATAACACATGTCTTTACTTACGCGTTTCTATATACCGATAAGCCTTATATACCATTCATGCATGAATATAATTTAGTCAGTTACCATGCGGAACCTAACAGCAACACGCCGCTATTAGGCCAGTTGCTATAATGTGCAGAAGCCTTTCTTCCAGGAGTGCTAATTCTGCAAGTTTCGCACGAGACCTTCCGTGACGTTTCGAAGGTAGGAGACGCGGTACTCGCAGAACTACAGCTGTGAGGAGGGGGCATGATTCGTCCATGGGTAGCTGAGATGGTAGAGCACTTGCAGAGCAAAAGGCAAAGGTCCTGAGTTCGAGTCTTGGTCCGGCATACAGTTTTAATCCTCCAGGAAGTTTCAATATCATTATAGCTGTCAATACGCCATTGCATGTAATCTATATTACAATTACGAGATTCAAATGGTTCAAATGGCTCTAAGCGCTATGGGACTTAACATCTGAGGTCATCAGTCCCCTAGACTTAGAACCACTTAAACCTAACTAACCTAAGGACATTATACACATCCATGCCCGAGGCAGGATTTGAAACTGCGACCGTAGCAGCAGCGTGGTTCCAGACTGAAGCGCCTAGAACCGCTCGACCACACCGGCCGGCGATTACGAGATTCAGTGCCACAGTTTAACGTATAGATTGCCCGTAGTTCCCCTAACTGATCTTGGGAACCTTCAGTCCGACTGCAGGTGTGATCAAAGCCGTCACCCCCTCTTCTCATCTTGACACTGCTGATACACCCAAACCAACCCCACCAGAACACCTCTATCTTATACGCCAGGTATCCCAACGATCCCTCCAAATCAACCTAAAGCATTTTACCTCCTGGGGTAACCAATGTCTCCTCAAGATCAAAAGCTTCAAAACCCAGAAAATAAGTATGGAAAGTGTTGTAACGGCGACCAGAACGGTCGCGGGGTTGCAGTGACGGAAAGCGCGGCGGGACCCGCCGAGCGGCCTGCGAAAAACAACACAACGAGAGAGGACGGACGCGACCAACCAAGGACAGAACGAACGACAACAAGATCGAAACAACGGAGTCACAAGAAAACCTAACAACCACGTCCACTCGTACACAGAACAAGAAAGTAAATAAGCTGTCTATGGAGAGGCGATGTGTCCAGAGACGTAAGAAAGATTAGACTAGCTGGCTGAGCGAGAGGCAGGCGCTTAAGTACTCTATCGGGGGCGCCGCTATTGGCCCCTGGAACCACGTGTTCCACTGTGGCGCCCTCACACTAATGCGGGCCAGGAGGCACGCGCCGCCACAGCTTACGGCGCGATGGTGCAGAGACCTCTAGGGGTCTTCGACGTCCATGACGTCTGGCGTGGAATCAAATTCGGCGGCGCGTGGTACCAGAAAAGGAACCACGCTCAGCTTTCGCCTCCATGACTTGCACCTTACCCTTTACAGCCGTTCTGTGCAGTTAGCTAATGGACTAAAACATCTTCGACTAAACATCGACCTCACCCGCTACTCATCCACCAGAAAGCCCACAAGATAAACTACAAACTACTAACTGGTAGACACTGGGGACTATGACCATCCACTTACTTGCACACTAACAAAACCCCAATCCGACCCTCCTTTTCAAATGCGGCATGGATATCCACTCCACCTAATTTCTGTCAGTTCCTCCAAAGCCTTCTGCGTCACCCACTCGGCCTTGCTATCTCCATCCGTTTAGCTTCCCCCCACGTGGATCATCACACTCCCACCCCTCAGAGTCCAGTAACACAACTTTGAAATCTAGAAAGTTCCTGATCGCACAATTCTTTATTAGCGTTAAATTTCTTATGCACTTCATTACACAACTTCAGTCTGATAATGAAGTTTTGAAACGCGTAACGCTTAGATTTATCGCATCGCGCGCATGGTTTATCATACATTGTGAGTAAAGAACATTTAACTTATCGTATCGAATATAATTACATTACGGGGCTTGAGTCGTGCTTGGGTAGCTCAGTTGGTAGAACACTTGCCTGCGAAAGGCAAAGGTCCCGAGTTCGAGTCTCGGTCCGGCACACAGTTTTAATCTGCCAGGAAGTTTCATATCAGTGCACACTCCGCTGCAGAGTGAAAATCTCATTCTGGAAACATTACATGTATGTTACATTGTGGCTAACCTTACGAAAGATGAACATTTGGGTTTCGCTAGCAGTTAAAAGAATTTATTTTGCATATATAGCACTATACTTCCGTACTGTCATACACTTTCTCATTACATTCCGTATAAGTCCAGACGGTATCCATTAATTCCGAAATCTTACGACTACTATTTCAGCATTACGATTGCCTAGGCATCATGTTTCTGTCCGACAATGGTATTAACTTTATACCCTAAGCCACAATATGCTAAGACATTCTTTGGATGCCCTTACGCATCTATTTCAAGCTGAACTATTCCACATTTTTGATATTACCATTTTTAATATAAAATAAAGTCAAAAAATTTTAATATTATAATTCAAATCGTTGTTACCCATTTAGGCTTACCTAAATTATTGTTGTATGTCAATTATTATTTGTTAGACTAGTGTAATGTTTATAGTTGTTCATACTCATGTAAAATTTCCTTTTATGACGTTTGTAAATTAATCATAGCGGGGCAATTATACGATCAGCGCAAAGTTTAAATTTTTTTAAAAATAAAAAATTCCTTTCTTAATGTATAATAGTTCTTTTTATTTCAAGTTGTTGCCACTAATCTGGGCTCATCTAGATGATTCTGTTATATCATTTATTACAAATTCGTATATTACAGTATGACTACAATTGGTGATCCTTATGTTATATTTTATTTAGTGATGGTTGTAAACTTATTCCTTCATAACTTATATTTTATTTACTATCTACATCGCTTTCATGTTCATATTGTACCACACCACTTATTGGCTGCAAATGGCTTCTGCTCTGATGACTAAAGACTATCTCTGTTACGTTGTTCACGACGTTACCTAACGACACACATTTTATGCTATTGGAATATGAGTTCCTTTTCAATAAAAGCAGGATCAATGTATTTTTGTCAAATTGTTCACAAGGTTCTGATGTGTACTCAGTCACAATGCATACAAGAGTGTGAAGTTACTCTTTGACTTAATTTCTCCGGTTAATGCGAGGGCCACCTACCGGCCTTCGTTTACTTCTTTGATAGCTTAATCACCGCACACAGTTTGGCACTGGTTCTATTCGATTAGACAACGGCACTGTCAAGTAATGAAATGATATGTGTATTGTATTCAGTCTATGTGTTCACTTTCATGAGCTTTGTACTGAAGTTTGATTTTAATGTAAGTACGAAAGTAATTGAAATTTCTATATAGCGGGATACTTAGATGCATACTTATGTTATTACGTACATATTTGGTATCGTTAACTTCCTTGTACAGTCAGTTCCACAGTTTCAGTTGGATGACGAAATTTTGAAACGATTAGCGCTTAATAAGAAATTGCGCGATCAAGGCCTTCCTACCTTTCAAAGTTGTGCCAGATCTGTATGGTCGCTTGCCTCTACCATGGACGTATTTCTCCATCAAGTAATGGATGCCCATCTAATCACCAGTTCTAGTAAGCTCTCTGTGCGTTTCTTAACGTATCCCACTATCTCTACCCCGAACATACCATATCATATCCCAAGGTAACTTCAGCTGACAACCTCTGCAATACAACAAAATCCACACCACCCCTCTCACATCAGGGTTGCCCCCTCTTGGTACCACGGCCCTACCCACCAACCAGTGCCCTTGTCACTTCTGTGTTCCAAGTACCCACCCCAACACCTACCTTCAATCCATAGTTATTAGCCGCCGTCGCCTATATTTTTCACGTACCGCCTTCAGCCCTGCAGAACACATTTTGCCCTCTCCAAACAGTTCTTCCTAGTGCAGATCATTCAGTTTTTAGTGAAACTGTCTTATCCAACGTCTTTTAAGTGTATTACATTTTTGTACTTACCATTTGGTCTTTTATATTTTATTTAAGAAAAACGAAGAGAAAACAGTATAATTGTATGAAAATAGCATCAAACTTTCATGTTTTTTTTTAATTTAAAAACTTTTTTCAATTTTCGTTCTTTAATATTGTTTACAATGTTTTTATTTATATTATTAAAGCTTTATGTTGAAGTGTGGGATACTGCACCGCTTACAGCCCGTCTAGTAGCAAATATTTGGTGAGGAGATGGAGTAACAATAAAAAAAGCTGGTTGGAACATGTCGGCATTCTTTCCAATATTTCATTTTTTGACGACATGCGTGGTCTAGCAAGAGCAAGTGTGTGACCACTTGCACGTAAATAGCACATTTAGAATATTGTAATCACTTTATTGCTTGAGACTGGATAACTTGGCTTATCACTGTTTGAAGTTACGTGATCGATTCATGTTTGTCTGTTTAGAATTAACAGGCATATACTTAATAATGAACATCAAGATGAAACTGGCGAGTAGGAAATAAAAGTATAACGCAAAATTAAATCCTGACAGGAAAAGTGACTTTATTTAACCAGTTTTTGATGGCTGTGCCCTGTTGTGAAGAAAACAATTAAATATTGAAAGTAATACTGATGTCACATTATAAGGATACTGACAACGTCACAGCTCTATGCATTTTCTCATTTTCTTCGACTGCTTTACGCTACGAAATAAAAGCTATTAAGTACTCATAATTGAAGGAAAAAATAACAATCCATTTGACTTTTATTATTATTTTTTTTAAGTCATCATTCTTTAGATTTGTTTGATGCCGTCTACCATCCTTTCATTATTTTGTGCTGACCCTTCAATTTCTACACAGCACCTACATCCTACATCGTTTACAATTTGGCCTGCATGTTCTAGTGTGTTCATTCCATCTGCTCGTCGGGGTCTTCCCCAGACTATTTTCCTCACCAATTATTCGCGGTACCTCTTCATTTCGCATTTCATGCGTCCCTTGTCCACTAAATTTCAAATGATTCCACATTCTTTTACTATGGAGTTCTGATAGTCAGCATGTAAATTACATGCAGTGGTGTCGTCCTGATTTACAATTTCAGGAACTGTTTCCATAGATAGGAATAGTCTTGATAGTGACGTCAAGCATGACATAGCTGGTGATCTGGAAAAGATGGGTGCTCAGACTGGTGGCACAAATGTGCACTTCATAAAACTGCTCCAGTGCCGTGATCGACCCCATCTTAATATAACCATCTGGCGTACTAATATGAGGCTTGAGAAGGCACTGATGGCAGAGGGCATGACTCACATTGCAGTGGTGTCAGTTGAGTATATCAACAGGGCAGGTTTCTCTAGGCATGGCCTGCACATCAGTGGGTATGGAAAGGGGAGGCTGCAAAGCTTGTAGGTGGACTTACTCATGGGAAACTTTCAACAAAGATTAGGTATCCAAATAATGAGGGAACTATAATTGCCCGCAGCTCGTGGTCGTGCGGTAGCGTTCTTGCTTCCCGCGCCCAGGTTCCCGGGTTCGATTCCCGGCGGGGTCAGGGATTTTCTCTGCCTCGTGATGGCTGGGTGTTGTGTGATGTCCTTAGGTTAGTTAGATTTAAGTAGTTCTAAGTTCTAGGGGACTGATTACCATAGATGTTAATTCCCATAGTAGTCAGAGCCATTTAAACCATTTTTTTTAACTATAATATTTCATCAAAATATACAATGTATTAGAGATAAAGTTGTCAGCGTCCACATTTTTTGTATCTGCACAGTGTGTACTAATATGTGCAGACTTAGCTTACCACTTATTGCGCAAATGGACAAAACTTCTCAACTATCTTCTCAAGCCCAGGGTGTTAAACAGACACTCTAAATATGAACATAGCCCTGTAAGGCAGCTAATATTAGGTGCGGATAGTAACAAAAATGATTGGAAATGCTGCTGTCACTTAACTAGAATGCATGAATTAATAAAATTGAAAGTTTGGGATCTGTTCTAGAAAGACAAAGCAGCTACTCCCTTTTTTATTCTATATACAGTATAATTTATCAATTGTGCTTTCAGGGGTCAAGTGCTATACAACAATCATGTTCAATTACTTTTGGCACTCAATAACAAAATATTAAACTCTTGGATATGTTGAACTGATGATTATTAAAATCGTTATCTCTACATATGAAAAATGTTATCACAGGAAAGAACAATTAAAAATCTTCATCAGCTCATTTACATCTACATTATTGTAGCTGGCCAGTGCACTGAGTTGTTGGAGAATAAATTTACTTTTTGAACCAATGCAAACTCTCATGCAAACAACGTGAGGGTAAGTTCGTATCCAAACTTTTGATATTCAATGGTTAAAGCATATTCAAGTTGGAGTGAGCAAAATCTCAGCTCAACATCTACTGTGGCCTAATGTGTGATGGTACTTTACCAAGTGGCATCAATAATGGCGTTGTCTGCATGCTGTATCTGAAACGCTATTCTGTCCTTGACTGAATTCACTCAGTCTCAACTTTCCTGCGTCCCATAGAATGTTAATCTTTCCCTAGTCGAAATAATGGCCATTGCACACTCGCTAAGGGTTGGAGCAACATGCACAATTTCTTAGCCCACAAAAATTCCTGCGGGAATAATTAACTACCTCTTTGCTGTCTGTCACCATGATACGTGAAGCATATCGTCCACACTTCGCAGAAATCAAAGCTCTCCACGCTCTCGCTATTTTCCACACACTTGTGCAGTCTGCCACAAGACGAGAGAGATATCTAGCCATTTTAGTTCTCAAAATGCTTTCTATAATGGGGATCTCTCCAACGTGCCGTGGCTGCATCGCCCAGTATGGCTTCGGTCAGTTGCCGTCTTACTAGAGGTGAATTTTATTTTTCTTGCTGGGTCGCAGCCCAGCCCTGTTAATAACGTGTAGCCACTTACCCTCGGCCCTGGCCATATTTACGTTTAAAAGAATAATGTATGCTTGTGGTCTTATCCCTTTCTGCTCTGAAGCTCGCTGTTCTATTGTTAAGTGGGGTATTCCAATGCCATTAACCACCTGCTCAGTTTGTCTCCAATATGAGTTTCACCATAACTTGTTTATTCATCCCCTGTCCATATATTGGTAGATATTGTTTTGTTAGTTTTTGGCACATGAGATTACTGCAATTGCCTTTTGTTGATATAATACAATTATTTTTTCTGAGGATCTCATACTGTATCGTACTGTCATTATGGATCAAGCTCATGTAAGGTCCGTAAAATCTGGACGCCTTACGAACTTAGGCAGCTGCTTATAGATGTTGACTATGACATTTTTGGTTTTCAGAATACTTCTTAAATAACATGTTATTTAGAAGCTGCCTTTGCCAGGATGCAGGTTAGCTGGCTGTTCTTCGAGGAGTTCTTTGCGGTGTTGGGGAGTGGCCAGGTACGTGAAAAGCGGCAATTTGAGTTCATAGCACTGCACAGAACAGGTATTTGAACGTTCTGCATGTGTAGCTGAATTTAGTGGAACTCAACTTCTAATTGTTGTTATTTATTGGAACCCTGATGCTGATTTCAGAACATTTCTCCTTAAGCTAGAGAGGCTTCTGGGACCACTTTATAGGGAGCGCATGAAATTAGTTGTATGTGGTGACTTTAAATTTAATTGTGTAAGTGAGGGTGGATGAAAGAGGATGCTGGTAGGTCTCCTTTATTCATATCACCCGATGCAAACTGTATTCTTCCCAACGAGAGTGCAGAGGACAGAGGCAGAACCATTGACAATATTTTTCTTTCTTGCTTCTTCATTAGTAGAGGGGCATTCTCTTAGCAAAATGGTGAATGGCCTTTTGTACCATGATGAACAAATTTTAACACTAAATGTTTTTGTGCTCTCTCACATGTTAAATATAATTATAAACTATTTAGAAATGCTAAACCAGTTACAATAGAGACTTTTTCAACCTCTTTAAGGAACAAGAGTGGCAGAATGTTTATAGTGCTGTTAACCTAGACTTTAAATACATGTCTCATGCTCTTTGAACGTTGCCTTCCATTAGAACAGGTTACAAGATACTTTAACCAAGAGCCTGAGTGGCTGATGAGGGGGGAAAAGAATACCATGTAGAACAAAGTCAGAATGGTCTCAGAGTGTAAGAAGCAGCCACAGTCGAGCTGCAGCAACCCATTACAAACAGTATCGTAAGATGCTTAAAAATCTCTTTACAAAGGCAAAACGTATGTGGTTTCCAAACAGAAAAGCTAATTCTCAGGATAAAATTAAAACCATATTGTCAGTCATGAAGGAAGTGTATGGTCAGCTGCACCATCTTGAAGATATAAAGTCAGTGTTAACAGAAATGTTTCAGTTAGTGATAAGTCGAATGTATGCACAGTATTTAATAATCATTTTCTAAATGTAGCAGATGTACTAAATAGCTTAGCTCCTACAGAGAATCATATAACTATCTTAGAAAATAGCTTTCAGAGACTATTACCTGAAATACTAATTCATGATATTAGTAAGGAAGGGACTGAATCAATTAATTAAATCACCAAGGGCTTGACTCTAGTGGATATAACGGAGTTTCTAGCAGAATATTAAAGTATTTTTCGGAATATGTTAGCCCAGTACTTTGCCATATCAGCAACATTTCCATTCAGAGTGAGCAGTTTCTTAACCGATTAAAGTGCTCAGTAGTGAAGCCGCTTTTTAAAAAAAGAGATAGGAATAATGAAGACAATATTAGACTTATTTCTATGCCAGCAGTGTTTGCTAATGTTATTTAAAAGGCTGTATGCGCAAGGGTAACTGATTATTTCAGTTAACATAATTTGCTGTCAGATGTAGAGTTTGGTGAGGCTCAGAACGGTTTAAATAAAAGGAAGCAAACGCTTGGCGTCTTCTTTGATTTAACTAAGATGTTTGGCTGTGTTGATCACAAAATTTTTTGCAGATGTTGGACTATTGTGGAATAAGGGGAGTACCCCACAACTGGTTTAAGAACAGACAGCAGAAGATGTTCGACTACCGTTGTGAAACTAAAGCGGCCGTTTACAGGCAACACGCGGTATACGATATATCACCTGCGTGGTACTGCTGCCTTCCTCCCTCATGAATTCTGTGGCTGTAGGCAGTTTAATAAACGAACCTGAAGGAAATATCAGCTGCAGTTGTACGTGACTGTAGCATTCCGTATTCGTTTAAAACACGCAAGTCACTTGGCTCGCACATCTCTCTCTCTCTCTCTCTCTCTCTCTCTCTCTCTCTCTCTCTCTCTCTCTCTCTTTGTTTCTTTTTCTTTTTTTCCTCAAAAATCAATAGGAAACTGTGTGTGTAGAGACTCAAAGTGATCTGTTATACCACTCCATAGAGTAACACACACTCGCATACGGGCGTACATACTTACACAGTACACGCATATAAAGCTTTAATTTTTACCTGGGATAACGACGGGTACTGTCCCAAGGAAAAGTTGAAACAATTCCAGTCTCACGGTGACCACTTAGATTTTCGAGTGGCTTCCCCAGGCTGTCAGGTAAATACCAGAACTGTTCAGCTCCATCCATTTATTCCCAACTAGCTCAGTCTATCTCCTTCTTTCGCCGCTGTCCATTTACTCCTCCCTCCACTCGGTGTCCCTTTCATCCTGTCCATCTACTCCTCCCCCGCTATCCGTCTGCATCACCCCCTCTTTCTCTCCCTTTCTCTGACAGTTTTCTCCTTCCCCTCTTCTTGTCCATCTACTTCTTCCTCCTAATTGTGTCCATTTCCTGCTTCCCCCTCTGTTCATCTCCTCCCCACATTCTCTCCCATCACCAAGCTGGTGAGTATACGAAGAATGGTTGAAATTGATCAAAGTGTTAAGGAGGAGTTTTCTACCCGCGGATTTGCTAGAGTACGAAAACATCATATATTTCAAATATATTTATTGCATACGCATTTGTACACATATTTCACCTGTATATTTGGGAATTTCACCCTTCAAGTTCGTTTTCACGCAGTTTAATATTTAGGATGTAATGTTTACTCAACTACACTATGTGATCGAAAGTATATGGACACCTAGCTGAAAATGACTTAAAAGTTTGTGACGCCCTCCATCGGTAATGCTGGAATTCAGTATGGTGTTGGACCACCCTTAGTCTTGATGACAGCACACTCTCTGGCAGCCAAACGTTCAATCAGGAGCTGGAAGGTTGCTTGGGGAATGGCAGCCCATTCTTCACGGAGTGCTGCACTGAGGAGAGGTATCGATGTCGGTCAGAGAGGCCTGGCACGAAGTCGGCGTTCCAAAACATCCCAGAGGTGTTCTATAGGATTCAGATCAGCACTCTGTTCAGGCCAGTCTTACAGTCATGTTATTTTCGTGCAACCACTCCGCCACAGGCCGTCCATTATGAATAGGTGCTCGATCGTTTTGAAAGATGCAATCACCATCCCGAATTGCTCTTCAACAGTGGGAAGCAAGAAGGTGCTTAAAACATCAATATAGGCATGTGATGTGATAGTGCCACGCAGATAAACAAGGGAAGCAAGCACCCTCCATGGAAAAACTACCGCACCATAACACTACCGCCTCCGAATTTTACTGTTGGCACTACACACGCTGGCAGATGACGTTCACCGGGCATTCACCATACCCACACCCTGAGATCGGATCGTCACATTGTGTACCGTGATTCGTCACTCCACACGACGTTTTTCCACTGTTCAATCGTCCAATGTTTACGCTCCTTACAACAAACGAGGCGTCATTTGGCATTTGCCGGCGTGATGTGTGGCTTACGAGGAGCCGCTCGACCATGAAATCAAAGTTTTCTCACCTCCCGCCTAACTGTCATAGTAACTGCAGTGGATCCTCATGCAGTTTGGAATTTCTGTGTGATGGTCTGGATAGATGTCTGCCTATTACACATTGTGACCCTATTCAAAAATCGGCAGTCTATGTCAGTCAACAGACGAGGTACACTTTTGTGCTGTACGTGTCGCTTCACGTTCCACTTCACTATCACAGCGTAAACAGTGAACCTAGGGATGTTCGGGAGTGTGGAATCTCGCGTACAGACGTATGACACAAGTGACACCCATCACCTGACCACGTTCGAAGTCCGTGAGTCCCGCGGAGCGCCCCATTCTGCTGTCTCATGATATCTAATGACTGCTGAGTTCGCTGATGTGGAGTACCTCGCAGTAGGTGGCAGCACAATGCATCTAATATGAAAAACGTATGTTTATGGGTGTGTCCGGACACTTTTGACCACATAGTGTATGTACTGTAAAACAATTTTGTAGGTACATTCAGTGGTATATCTGAATACTCTCCGAGGAACGTGTAGCGAATAAGTTAGCAGTAAAGACGTAATAAATTAAAACGTCATGTATGATGCAGCAGCTTTTCACGCGTTTCAGTGTTTATGACGTCATATCTACTGAACAATGTTTCACAGTGTGATATAAAATTCTGTAGGTACATTCAGTAGTGTATGTGAAAACTGTCTGCAAAATGTCACGAAAACGGTTCGTTTTAAAGATGTAATAAACCAAAGGTCATTCGTGATGCGGTAGCCTTACTGCATGAACAGCGTAATTAAAGTAACCGAAAATTTTTTTTCATTATTTTGAGATGTTGTCAACGACGAAGTAAAGTCAGGGTTTGAAATAACATGCAAAGATTGTTGCTAGTTACTAAGTGCTACCATTCTGAAATACTGGACAAATAAAGTTCTGGCATTAGCGCGTCGTAGGCTACACTTACTTTCCACCTATACCTCTTAGACAGGTAGGTGTGTTTTACCCCACAGAAATCCCTCCACACAGTAAGTGGTATGTGCACCAAGTTTGGTTGCAATTGGTCCAGTGGATCACGAGGAGATGTGAAACATACTATGTACATGTAATTTTATAATGTGTACGGAAATTGGGAACCCCATCTGCCCCCTTACCAGCTCATCTATTATTGGCCGAAAAGTGTGGTGACTCTATGATGTGTCGGATTTAGGATAGCCCACTCTGCTCTTTGGTGTGGAAATAAAAAAGTTAGAAAGGATAGGAGACCAATGTCTTTGAAATGTTGCGCAGTGGAAATTAGTCGTGGCGAAGAAATGAAAAGGTAGATTGATACCGTAATCTATGATAAAGTCAACAAGTTTACATACTTTTCATATTTTAGTTAAACAAAACGAGTTCACTTGGAAGAAATAATTATGGGCAGAATAACGCGTCAAAATACATAAAGAGAAAAATGTACGGAAGTTTATAGTGCCGCCCCTCTGGTAGTGAAAGGTAGTAACGAGACACCGACAAAAAGAAAGTTTCGGTGCATGACTTTACGAATGCAGAAAACTGATGGCTTAGCAGTTTTCAGGTCAGTGTTCCAGCTCTCTAACAATACAGTGATTTAGTACAAGCTATTATCCTTCCATCCAAAAAAGAGCAGTGTAACTTAAGTGAGAACTTAAGAATTTGTTCTTTTCTGAGTTTCTCAGGGCATGGGTAGGGACACAAAAACGATAACGATAACGCGAAAAATGGAGCGAAATTGACGGTTTGTTAGCCAATTACGCGATATCGGTTTTTTTCCTAATATCGCGGGATTCGTCACTTTCCCGTAAAAAAAAATACTGTTTATCTCATGACAATTAACCATTATTCGTGCCTGGCAGTTATTAAATATTGAAATTGCCTCATGCCTTATTTTTTCCTCAAGGACAATCATAAAATGGCACTTCTTTTCCAACGAAATGAACTATGATGTGATGTGATGGAATAAGCATAGAATCTGGCAATAATATAATAAGGAAATTGGCGAAAAATAACTACTAAATTTACAAAAAGCAACGACTTTGATAAAAACAGGGAATTTCGGAAAAAATAACACCAAATTCAGGAAAAAGTAACATGGACATTGACAAAAAATAACAAAGAAACTGACAATAAAATAAAATGAATTTGGCAATAAATACATAGAAATTGGTAAAAAAAATTTACAGTGACGATGACGAAAAAAGTGCGTCGAATCTGACAACACTGAATCTGGCACGAAAGTAACACCAAATCTTGCAAAATGTAGTAACGAATTTAGCAAGACTTAGCACCGAATTTGCCAATAATAATGTCGAAATTGTCCAAAAATGACACCGAATTAGGGAAGAAAACGAAAATTCGCAAGAAATAGCTGCAAAATGAGAAAATAAACTGCTAAATTACTAAAATAGCACCGAAATTGGCAGAAAATAGCACCTATTTTTTATAAAGGAATAACGCGAAAATTGGTAGAAAAAGTGCTGAATTTGACAACAAAAAGCAAAAAATTGTAAAAAATAATACCGAAATTGGCAAACTCTAGCACCGAAATTCTCAACAAATAACACCGAAATTGTCACAAACTGAATCGATATTTTCCGTTTCCTAGGCAGTGTTATATAGGCAATGTTATATAAAAATATAGAACAACGGGACAACGTTTAACCAACTGGAGAAGAGTGAATCCTGTGAAAATTTTTAGTATGGGATTGAAACGATGTACCCAGAAGACGGTAGAATAAAGCTACCACATTACTGAGAAGATTATATTCGGAGTCGAAATCAGTTTTATGTTGTTCAGTGATATAATACACTCTTCAAAAAACCAGTCCAGTGTTTAGAAAGCACATACTGTCATTGCAGCCCGCGCAAACTCTCAACAAGCTTCTGGTGCACCCTTTCAACAAAGCACAGTCTCTTAAGGGTTACGTCACTTTCTTCCAGTCCGAGAATACGATTCGTAGGCCGATTTGAAGTTTCCAGTCTGTAGACAAAACTATCTAGTTCTTCGAAGCATTCAGTCCAAGTAGACCAGATATTAGAACTCTGCGAAAGAAAGGCGAAAATTTGTGTTCGAGTCAGAAACCAGTAGACAATTTTCTCTTTTGTATAGCTTTTTATAATCATACACTTACTTCGGTCTGGGGGTAGCGTCATTGAACAGTAGTGAAGCCATTCTGGTTCCCTGGCATTGTCAAGCGCCGAGCAGCGGTAAGAGATTCAGGGCAGCCCTCTTGCGCTTAGGGTACCAAGGTCCGACCTGAATAGCGGAAGAATAAGCAATTATCAGCGGCATTAGGTCGCAAAAGGCAATGGAATCAGTTACAAAAAGCACGTTCTGTGCCTATGAAGCCTTTCATGACGGAGTCCTTGCATAGCTTGGGATTTTATCCGAATTTGACGCGGCTGATAAAATGAGAAGTTTTTAAACACACAATGTGTATCCACAGGACATGTGTCTTGTAATTGGAAAACAGTAACGACGAACTCTCCATTGGCAAAAGATTAGAATTTAAGAGAGGGAAATGACAATGGGAAGATACCCACGAAAAAAAGATTGAATAGCCAACGAAAGGGTGAAGGGGCGTAGACTGATGGTATAACAAAACTAGAAAGTCTGAAAAGGAAAATACAAAGACTGAATCTAGATAAAATGACGCTCACAAGAGGAAGAAGTATACTCGAATGAAGATCTGGAAATGACGGAAGATTCTATCTGGACTACACTGTGGTCAGACGGAGACTCAGAATTCTGATAATGGACTGCAGGACGTGGTCAGGAGCTGATACAGATTCACATTAATATCTGGTAATGATGAAGAGTAGGCTGAAGTTGCGAGGAAGAGCTACTCTCAGACGAAAAGATTTGCACAGCGGAGCTAGCCGCATCAAACCGGTGACAGAAGGATAGAAAAGATAAGTCTTATTGGTCATTGTGAATTTGGAACCGCAGAGTATATGTTGCCGCATAACCGTCTACTTTAGTGGTATGTTGGATATTGGATTGTCACTCTAAAAATAATACCTCTAAACAACAATTTACATTAGAAAGTTGAGACTGAATATTTTTTTGTTAGTGGTGTGCCGATGTTTATTGTTTCACGGGCAGTGACATAGATCAGTGCACGGACACATAAACAAATTCCTATTCTGCTGTCGTGATCAGTTTGGTATCCACACCAAATGTATGCTAGAAGAGCCAATGGAATAAGCTCCTACTAGTAAGGAAAATAACGGAAGATTCTGGAAAAAATTCTGGGGTGTACGAGATTTTCTCATACACACAAAAATTGTCAGAGGAGGCGGAGGACGAGGAAGAGGAGGACGAGGAGGAGGAGGAGGAGAAGGAGTGGGGAAGGGGTTAACATAAGTAGTAACCTTCCACTCAACTAAAGCAGCTCTCAGCACATTTGTTGGTGTTCACAGCTCGTCAGTAATGGTCCGTTCTTAGTTCCTTATGAGTAATACATAAATAACGTTTTCTCCCAACAGATTAATAGTTTTAGATGTATACCTTTTATTCACGTTTGTATGGATATACTGCACACCTAAAATGTTGACAACCTTAGACACGGTTCATGTACAACTTTTTCTTTTTCGTCTGTCTTCTGATTGATTTGATGTGGCCCGCTACGAATTCCTCTAAAGTGCCAATCTTCGTCTCAGAGTAGCAGGTTCACTCTACGTCATCAATTATTTGCTGAATTTATTCCAATCTCTGTCTTCCCTTACAGTTTTTGCCCTCTACAGCTCCCTTTAATGCCATGGATGTTATAACATGACGATTTGACACATGTCCTGTCATCCTGTCTCGTCTTATCAGCTTTTCCCACATGTTCCATTCTTCACCGTGTCAGCGCAGTGTCTCCTCAGTCCTTATTTTATAAGTCCACCTAATTTTCAACATTCTTCTCTAGCACCACAGCTCAAATGCTTAGATTCTCCTCTGTTATCGTTTTCCCGCAGTCCATGATTCACTCCATACAATGCTGTGCCCCAAACGCACATTCTCGGAAAGTTCTTACTCGAATTAAGATCTGTGTTTAATACTAGCAGACCTCCCATGACCAGGAATGTCCTCTTTGCCTGTGTTCGCCGTTGCTTCGTCCGCCATGGGTAATTTTAATTGAAACTTCGCCTATTTTGATGTTAATTTTCTCGCTATTCTCATTCCTAGTACATCTAGTTGTCTTCCTCTTTTTTCCGGTTTACTCTCAGTCCATAGTTTGTACCCATTAGATTGCAATTGTGACTTAGTAGGCTTCTCGTCGTAATAAGTCTTGGAAGTCTCTTCGGGTTGTTGCCGGATCCTAAAATCAATTCGATTCGATATTTCGGCGATCCAGCTGTTCGCCATCTTCAGGAGAATTCTGTTTCTGCTGATGAATAAGCTGCATTCTCCTGAAGATGGCGAACAGTTGGCACACCGAAATGTCGAATCGAGTTGATTTTAGGAATCGGCAGTATACCCGAAGAGACTTTAAAGATTCTTCACTTTGACTGGGGGCAACAATGTCATCAGAGAATATTAACATTGATACCCTGTCACACTGAATTTAATCGCACTCTAGGGCCTTTCTTTTACTTCTGCCGCTGCTCCTTCGATTTATAGTCTCAACAGTAGGGGCGAAAACTACACTTCTATCTTACACCTTTTCATCCGGGCATTTCGTTCTTGATCTACAGTCTTCTTGTTACCTCTTGGTTCTTGTATGTGTTAACGTAATCCGTGTTTCCATGTAGCTTACCCATTTTTTCCTCAGAATTTCGAACATCTTGCCCCATTTCACGCTATCGAACATTTTTTTTCTTTTGACAAATCCTATGAGCAGGTCTTAATTTTGCTTGTCTTGCTTCCATTATCAACCACTACATCTGAACTGCCTCTCTGATGCCTTTAGCTTTCCTAAAGCGAAAGTGATCGTCGTTTAACAGATCCTCAATTTTCTTTAGCATTATTCTGTACGTTATTCTTGTCAGGGGCTTTGATGCGTAAGCTGGTGAGCTCACTGTGCGATGGCTCTTGCGTTTATCGGCTCTTGCTATCTTCTCAATTATGTGGCTATTATTGTCCGAAAGTGTGATGGTACATCGCCAGTCTCATACATATAATTATAACAGCTCAAAAAATTTCTCAAACGAAGAGACTGAGTGAAAAGTTTCAAACTACAGTCGTAACTGTTACAGATTTGTGGCAGTCGGCGTCTCACATTAAGTGAAACCACTGAAACGCGGTGACTGAGTGATGCAACTGCAGACACTACCTTCATTCGGTTGTTTCATTCTATTGGAAACACCGACTAAATGAAAAAACTATCGACTGGCCAATAGGTAGCTAAAAGCAGTCAGTTTCCCCTTGACTAGTACAAATATGAAAGGACCTTTCAGTTGACAGTAAAAGTCGTTGTTTAAGTCGTAGTGTAGGGCCGTTGAGTAGACAGTCGGAAGGAATCTCGATGTGAGAGCGGAAGAAATCGTCGGCAGCGGACGGCGCTGTGGTCGCAGCGCTTCGAATGTATCCAGGAAGCGGGGACTGAGCTACCTCTCATGATTCTGTTCGATAATAGAGCCCACTCTACATCTTCACTCGCAGACGTCGGACAAAAACCCTCGCATACCTGTGATTCGTGTCCAAGTGGTGTTCGTCATGCTTACATTTCCGTCGACTGTAAACATAAAACGATAGTTGTTACCAGTAGTGTGGACCTACTCAAAGGGAACGAGCGTCTTTGTGATCCATTGTTCCGCTAAATTTTCAATGATAATTATGATAATTGTGTTTCATTTAAAGAGACTAATGCCACCGTAATGTTGACAGTTACGATTAAATTTTGAACAGCAAAGTAAATTTTGATATAAATATTTGTTGATGTTTAAACTGTGATTCAACTTCATATTTTAAAAGTGACATATGAAATTTGCTACTGAAAAAATTCATTCAAACCGTGAATCATCGTTCGAGGCACACAGCAACTACTTAGCTTATACAGTAACTGAAATGATTACTGCCAGTGGTAAGACTAACTGACGGCATTGCTGAGTGAGCGTGAGGAAGATTTATTTGACTTGTTGTATAGGATGAATAATGTAACAACCATAGAATATGAATACCGTGTAAAGCACGGAAACACGAAAGTGATGAGGAGTAGCAGTAATGAAATTAGCGACAACTCTGAAATCAAAATTGGAGACCATCATTGGAGAAATATCAAGTGAATGGATACAGCTACTTTGCAAGACGGGGAAGTAAGGAGGGTATAAGAAGCAGTGTAATATAGGAACCGTTCGTATTCTTCACTAAAATAAGACCATTAGCGAGAGAGATAGCACCAGAGAAGAGAATCGAAACGTTTGACCTGTGATGTTACAGAAGAACGTTGGAAATTAGGTGGACTAATAAACTGAATAATGATGTTCTCCGTAGGGGTAGTGAACGATAGTGAGACAATATCGTTCGGAAAGTACGTAAACTCTTTACTATTTCCAGAAGTAGTCGCCGTGACTGTCACTACATAAATATACATTTATCTCAGTGTGAGACGAGGCGGTCAGTGCCTTCACGGAAAAATGTCTGCGGTTACCGACGGAACCGTAATTGTGCTCAGCAGTGCACCTCTTCGCCCTAAGAAAATCGACGGCCATGAATGTCCTTCTTCATGGATCCACGGGAGTGTATGGAGGGTGTGTGAGAGCTTCCAGAGAAACTTCCCCAGCGTAGTGGATATAATTTTCGCTACATTTGGGTGGGCATTATCATGCGACAGAATGATGCATCTTCCTAACATTCCCGATCTTTCCCCTTGCGATTTCCATATTTTTGGGACCCTGAAGAAAGATATGCAAAGCCGTCAATTTGCTTTAGACGAAGAGGTGCAAGCCATCAATTTTGGTTCTGTAGGCAACGGCAAACATCTTTCCATGAAGGATAAATACAGCATATTAACAGTTACGGCTATTACTTTTGAAATAATAAAGAGATTACTTGCTTCTTTTTCATTTGCCTCGTTTTTATTTGGCAACGGCCTTGCCGCAGTGGATACACCGGTTCCCGTGAGATCACCGAAGTTAAGCGTTGTCGGGCGTGATCGGCACTTGGATGGGTGACCATCCAGGCCGCCATGCGCTGTTGCCATTTTTCGGGGTGCACTCAGCCTCGTGATGCCAATTGAGTCGCTACTCTACCGAATGGTAGCGGCTTCGATCAAGAATACCATCATATCGACCGGGAGAGCGGTGTGCAGACCACACTCCCCTGCTATCCACATCCTCCATGAGGGTGACACGGCGGGCGGATGGCCCGGATGGGCCACTTTTGGCCTGAAGACGGAGTGAGAGTTCGTTTTTATTTGACTGCCCCTTATAGCGTGTGGAAACTGACAAGAAGAAGATACACGGTGATATGTCTTAAGACGTCTATGAATACCGACGATGATGCCAGAGGGAGCTGAAGTCTGTAAAAGCATTCGGTCGTGCCAGAAATTGGAATATATCCAACCAATATTTGATGGCGCAAGTTGCCACGGCTGCTCTGAGATGGAAGGGTGGTCGGAGGAGAGGAATTTGTGGCGGGCTGCATCAACCCAGCCAGACGATTGGTCATCACTCAAAAAACCAAAAAAGAAAAAGATAACTTGGTTAATGAACTGTACATAATCTCTAAAAGAGCCACTGACATCAAAGTATCCACGTACCATCCTAACCAATGTGTTGATGACGATCAGTAACATACTGATTGACCCAGCTTTGCCAACGCAAAGGACAGTGATGCAACGTTCTGAAATTTTACTAAAATACAAATATTTTCGTTTGAGTCACACTGGTAAGAGTGGGAGCTAGAACAGACGTGGCAGAGTTGGGCGGGAGCACTGCTGCACACTCCGTCCCGCCCTGTTACCTAAAATGTACCACCAGAGTGGCGCCTCCCCATGAAGACGGTGTGGGAAGCGGAGTGCGTAATGAGGGCTGTCTGAGGCGTAGCCGGATGGCCCGAGAGGCGGCTCTTCATTACGGCACCGGGCGGACCGCTACGGCCACCGTAAACCGCTGCGCCACTCACTGAGGACGTGCTCAGCTCCGAAACGTGTCGCCGCTCTCACCGAGGCACGCGGAGGAGAGTACAGGGTTGACGACAGAGTTTGGCAACAGCTCTGCTGCTGTTGCCATCTGAGCAAACTGCCGAAGCGTCCGTGTAAACACCGTCAGGAAACCGGAAAAGGTGGAATTTCATTGTAAACAACCTTCCATATTTCAGCAAACGACTGGAGACTACTAACTGCATAGAAAAAGAGTATTACCCGTCGCTCTAACGAAGTAGGCGAGTGTCAGCAATATGTCTCGTGGTCTTATCGTGGCGTGTTTATCTTCTGCAGTTAGGTCAGACGATAGAAATGCCACTTGCACGCTTACAGTAGCAGATTGACGGTGACCAAAATTGACAATCAGAAGTTCCTTTGGTGTTGGTACGTTAATCTTATTCTCACATATCTCTGATACTTGACAAAGTGTCTATTTATTTATCTTCGTAGATATGTACAGGAATATGGTAATCTTATTAGGCGCAGACTGAAACTTGACTATAGACTGGTACAGACTAATTCAGACTGGTACAGACTGGTGCAGACAAATGCAGACTAACTAATCGGATGTCTGTTCACTCATTATAATACCTCGCGCATTCAGGTATCACTGCGCGAGTGTGATCCGTGAGGAGAAAAGGTTCTACGTTAGCAGCAATCTCATTGGCTGCGTTACATATTAATACGCGGATCGGCGGAAGCAGAATTTGGTCCATCTCTAAGGCAGCGCCATCTCGAAGTGCGGAAATGGACGAGCGCTGCGCCTGCGCTGTTGTGCTTAGTGGGGCGCGCTCTAGTGGGTAAGTTGTGTACGTGCTGACTACACGGAACTATGTACACAACACTTTCATACCGCTCCATGTTGGGTATCAATTTGTTACGGTAACAAGGGGGCAGCCTGAACCTTATATTTATAAGTCTTTCGACTAATGTAGAGTATCACTATGTGCCTTCCTGTTCTAACATTTCCTCAGAGTAGCACTTGGACTCGAAGTCCTCAGTTACTTGTGTGTATTCCAGCAACTGCCTTCCCTTACAGTTCTTATTATGGTAGCTATTCTTCGACTTAACACACATTCTTTCACCCCATCCCTTCTTCTTGTCAGTGCTTTCAAAATGTTCCTCTCCTCGACAATTCTGCCGAGAACCTCCTCATGTCCTATAAGTCCATCATATTTTCAAGATCCTTTTATGGCGCCACATCCAAAACACCTCGATTCTGTCGTTTTCCCGTTTTCCCACAGTACTTGTTACCCATCCACGCAATGCTGTGTTCGCAACTTTTATCATCAAAAATCTGTTCCTCCTATTAAGACAGACGTTAGATACTAACATCTTTCTTTTCAGCGATATACCTTATTTTCCTGTGCTAATCTGCTTTTTGTATCCTTTCAGCTTCGCCTGCATATGTAATTTTTCTTGGAAGATTTCCGAATTGCATCTACTTCGTGGTCCCTAATTTCGTTAATTTTACTGTTTATCTCATTTTTCTGCTATTCTTCACTTTCGCCTTTCTCCATTTTACTCACAATCCATATCCTGTGCTCATAAGTCTGCTGAACAGGTTTTAACAGATCCTGTATTTCTTACTGATGATAGCCATGTCTACACTAAATTTTATCATTGATATCCTTTCTTCACGAATTTAAAACACACTTCTAAACGTTCCTTTTATTTCCATCATTGCTTCTTCGATATATGGCGGAGAGCGTCACCCCTGTCTTTCTAATCCTAGCTTTTCATTCTCTGTCTTCCATAATGTTAGACATGTAATTTGTGATTCAGATACACTTCCATTGCCTATCACATGAGTTCCTGGCCCTGCACTTAACACAACTTGTTCTCCATCTCGTATCACTTCCTGTCGGGAGCACCAGTCACATTTTTACTGCGGGTCTGTAAACCATTAGGTAGGAAATTTTAGCTGAGGCATAAAATAGATAACATATATTGACGAGTTCAATGGTAGGAAACGGTGGGAGAAAGGGTACACCGCCTTGGCTAAGGTAAACGGTACTCTTACACTCGGGAGGACGACGGTTCAAATCCGCGTCCGGTGACCCAGAATTGGGTTTTCCGTGATTTCCCTAAATAGCTCCACGTAAATGCCGGGATTGTTTCTCTGAAATGGCACGACCCATTTCCTTTCCCATGCCTTACACAATCCGAACTTCTTCTCCATCTCTGATTACCTCAATTTCAACGGAACGCTAAACCCTAGTTTTCCTTCATTTTTTGTACTCTTACAGTCTCCAGGCGTCGTCGGAAATGAATTTTGTTGGCACCAGTTCGTCGCTTTCTAAATTTCGCATAATGTATTTGAGTGGAAACTGCACATGAATATATTCAAGCATGACGAAGACGATTTCAGCGTCCATCCCAAATGGTGCCTCTGTGTGTGTGTGTGTGTGTGTGTGTGTGTGTGTGAGAGAGAGAGAGAGAGAGAGAGAGAGAGAGAGAGAGAGAGAGACAGAGAGAGTCGCCAGCGGAACGAACTCGAAGAGGGTCCAAGGACTTCCAGAAATTGCCTCCTGTTGGAGCAAGCATGTGAAGACAAGCACTCTCCATCAGGCCAGTTTTATTATGCGTACTTTACAGTCTGAAATGAGAAGAAAACAAACGGCATGCCTTAGACCCTGTGTGTTTGTGCTCTCTACGGTGTTAACATGTGATGTCATAAGGACGCTATCTGGACCTGGATCGGTTAGTGCCAGCATCGGACAATTTCATGTAGGCCAAATACAAATCACGGTGTCTCAGCAGCTTTAAATATATAGCAATTTGCCATTTCAAAATACAGGAAAAACTTTTAAATTCAAGAAATATTCGTCACAGAAAAGTATAAGCTGCGGAGGAATCTTCTCACCAAATTCCAATCACCAACTTTCTCCTCGGAATGCGTAAATATTTTGTTGACACCGATCTACATGGGGAAAAACGATCAACACGATAAAATAAGGGAAATTAGAGCTTGCAAGGAAAGATATATATATTCGTTCTTTCGGCGACTGTACGAGTCTGGAGTATTAGAAAATTGTGAAGGTGGTTCGATGAACCCTCTGCCAGGCACTTAAATGTGATTTGCAGAGTGTTGATGTACATGTAGATGCAGATGAGAAGCTCAACTAAGAGTCACCATTCTGCAACTGGTCTTTTACCCGCTGTTAGCTGCGAAATATAATGGTCTGTACGACCGTTGCCAGGGCTTGTGTCTGTTTGTGTATCAAAGCTGGTCTTTAATCCAGGCTCTGGCAGCGTGTATCCCAGCCACGACAGTGCAAATGTGGATCCATTTTGGGGAGAATCAACAGTGTCACGATTTTTCTATAAACCATTAACGGAGTATTCTTTGCTCAGAAGAATCTCTCTTCGATGCTAAACTAATTCAAGGGGAAATGGTCACCGCTACAACCGAGGAAGATATTGGAAAGAGTCCAACATGAAGAAGGCAAAATATGGGTATACTGGTACAGGGACACATCACTTTTTATGGGCTTACTGAGCTTCTAATTTTCGTTAACGGGGTGCAGAGAAACGGAACTGTGCGAAATTTTCTATTTTCTGTTTGTATACTCCCACCCTCAAGGAACTACTCGGGTTGATAAATTAATCACAGCTGAATACACCGTCACGTGTCGACAGGCGATATCTCGGAATCTAAATCCTATGGATCAAGACTAGTATGTACAATGGAGACGAACCACAACCAGTCAGCCAAAACCAAAGACATTTCCGTACCATGACACAGTTCATTCGTTGAACTAGTGTCATCTGCAAATGATACTCTTGCGCTGACTCTTAAAAAGCCTGAACGTCGCTGCGAAACAAGGTCAGCACTCAGCGGCAACCGTATCCCTCATTGCGGATTCTTTATGTTACGGAGTAGATTTTACGATTTCGTAACATTATAAGTATAATTTCCGTTGGGGACTATCGTATGTGAGATGTCTTGTGATGAACCTTCTTCAGTGACCTTTCCAATGTTCTATTCACGAAGGATGTCACTTTTTGATAATAAGAACCAAAGGAAGAGTAAACCTGATACGCGTGATACAAAACATTCTGCTGTTAGAGTCCCATCACACCTTGACGTGGTGTTAGGTCATAGACAGTGCAGACCTTGAGGCAGTGCAGTTTCACATGATGGGCTGCGTGGACGCTACAGAGTACTTAAGTATGGCACTGCGGCTAACTCGATAGACCACTCAGCGGAAAATACGTCACCATATCGTATTCTCGTGGGAAGGCAGGACTTTCCCACTAATCGTACTCCATATTCCAGCACAGACCTTACATGATGACCCCTGCAAACGTTTATAACCAAAAACGCTGTGTTTTGAAGGGAGCAGAAGACCTGCTGCCCTTTTCTATAACACTATCCATTAACGCAAATAAAAACAATCACATTATTAGAAACGATCCTCACATATCAAAAAACAGTTCTTACTGGAATATCATTTTTGAAAGCACTATTATAAGAATTAGTACAGAGCACCTGTCAAAATCTGAAGGACGGGTGTCATTTCTCAAAAGTTTCAAAAAACGGATTTACGGATAAAAACAGACTTCTCTGCGATTTGATGTAACATATCAATTTCCGCACAGTAGGCTCCTCGCTATTCAGTGTTGCAGGATAAGTTCAAGACCTCAGTACTGATAATTATACAATCTTTATTCTGAATAAGATTAGCTCGTAACTTCACTATGGTAGTGGTAAGATGTCTGGTAGGAATCTATCATAATAGTCAGGGGTAGTAAGCTAGGATACAATGGACAGTCAAATAAAACAATGAAATCAGGAAAAAGAATAACAACCCAAAATCTTGAGTTGATAGTAATGAACTGATGTTTGTCATTAGCATCATATGCGGAAATTCTTTTATGTAGCTTGGTCCACTGCAGAAAATCATTTTATGTAATTAATGGATTTAATATACTATCCATCTTGAGAAGCTAATTTCTTTGAGATTTCAGTTCTTTTATTTGTGTTGGGTTCCACAACAGCTGAGTATTTATTGAAGTTTAAAAATGTGCTTCCAACCAGGGCTGTAACCTGCTATTAACTAACATTTTCTAATAGCTTAAATGATGAAACAGGTCAGTCCTAGATGTTTGTGGCCCCATTGGAACCACGGCATTAACCTTCAATAAATGTCAAGTAACATTTGCAGTCAGTATCAAAACAATGGATGAGGTGCATCAACAGCTAAAATATAATTCAAATCTATTGTAATTACTTTTACCTATATAAAATTTTCTCTAAACAACGGCTGCATTTATTCCACTTACTTGCCGGGTGGATTGCACTGGTCGAAGACAGCGGTTAATATTTGAATCAGGTGAAAAAAGTAAACGCGCTCTTTCCTCCAGACTGGCTTCAAAATTCCGTCTTCCTCCCACAACGCCGTGTTCGGACTCCGCGGCCATGGATCGTGTCTAAATAGATCATTGCAGTCTATGTAACGCTGTCAATGATATTCAGAGTTCTCCATTTACCTTCGCCACGTGTAACTTTTCGACAAAAGCAAAATAAGTATAGCATCAAGCAAAAACTGCTTAGCTGCCAGCAGACATTAGCAGCATAATTGCATTTCTTGTAACTCTCTTCTCTACCAAGGCACGAACAGCAGCACGTCTTTTTGAATAGCACACTACATTTTTTTATTCGGTAATAATCTACCTCTCCTCAACACCTGTTGAAAAACGTATCATAGTGTACCATTCACGCACACAAGACTCTTACTGTCTTGTACTAGCACACAGTGCTGTAATTCATATGGTTAATAAATAAACCGAAACACAAGAAAATGCACACCGGCCGTTCAATCGACCGTCAACGACAATAAAAGGAGATTAATGATGATGCACTTTTTAAACACGGTCTGCCTCTACCGTAAAAAAGAAAACATTATTAGAGTACCTGTTCTGGTAATTTACACACTTTATAGATAAACAGCATTTCTACCTTCTTTCGTTGGTATACACTGCGCTCAAACACACTATCAAGTTGACTGAGCGAAAGTTGCAAATTTTCCTTTTGTTACCTTTTGCTTACTGTCAGCTGCAGTAAGTACAGAAGACTCAAAATCAATTTTGTATCATATCTTTATTAAAGTCATATATACGTGAATATTACACTGTGGTACATTCCTGAACATGTCTTGAGAAGAGGAAGTCAATTATTACCTAATAAAAATTACTGACTGTTACTTAAAAGAAAAGTACTCTCGTTCAAACCATCGTAACGAACAACGTTACAAAATATTCTGTCGTGATGGTTGCTGATCTCCAGTTAGCTAAACAACATGTACTTCATATATCTTTCGTTTTGTTTCCAGACAAAATGTTTTTAGGAATTGTTAAGTTGAAAGAGACACCCTGAAACGTCTGCGTGTGTTTACGACAGCATGTACCACTCCCATAAGTAGTAATATTCAAGCCACGATACTTTCAAATGTGGTGTCACCGCCAGACACCACACTTGCTAGGTGGTAGCCTTTAAATCGGCCGCGGTCCGTTAGTATACGTAGGACCCGCGTGTCGCCACTGTCAGTGATTGCAGACCGAGCGGCGCCACACGGCAGGTCTAGAGAGACTTCCTAGCACTCGCCTCAGTTGTACAGCCGACTTTGCTAGCGATGGTTCACTGACAAATTACACTCTCATTTGCCGAGACGATAGTTAGCATAGCCTTCAGCTACGTCATTTGCTACGACTAGCAAGGCGCCATTATCATTTGCTATTTATCTTGTGATGCATGTACCGTCAGACCGATGTTTACCAATTATGGATTAAAGTTAAGTATTCCAGAAGCTACGTACTTTTTTTACTAGACTCAACTCCTTTAACTGTTCCAGACCTCACGCCAGCCTGCGTGAGCTTAAACGCGTGCCTTTCGGCTATCTCATAGTGGCTTGGCTGTCTTGCCAAGTCACAACATCAAAAATGGTTCAAATGGCTCTAAGCACTATGGGTCTTAAGATTTAACATCTGAGGTCATCAGTCCCCTAGACTTAGAACTACTTAAACCTAACCAACCTAAGGACACATCCATGCACGAGGCAGGGTTCGAACCTGCGACTTCAGCAGCCTCGTGGTTCCAGACTGAAGCGCCTAGAGCCGCTCGGTCGCCGCGGCCGGCCACGATACTGTAAAGATATGCAAAATCTGTAATTCTAATACCCCAGAGAGACACATTAGAAATGCTTTTTGAATCGTAAATTTCAGTAGAAGCACACACACACACACACACACACACACACACACACACACACACACACACAAGCACGCACGCACGCACACACACACATGCACGCACTAATTTAGTACAAAGGAAGAAATTGGTCGTAATTTCTAATACTTGTACATTGTAAAGTCAGTGGAGTATGTTGAACTTTTGTTACCTTTCTGCTTGTAGCATCCAGCTGAGAAAACGGGATGTCTCCACAATCTTTTAATCCTAAATTTTGCGTACAAAATCAGTTCAATCACCTAAGTGAGTATCAAAATCTAGACTCTCATTCCTACATAACATCGTAATAGTACATGAGATTATGCAGCTCAATGTTTGACACAACAACCAGCAGAACAACATGTGACGACCTATATCTGCGTCGTACTGCACTGGAGTTCATTGACTGATTTTCGAAATAGTCTGAGTGGTTGTGGATTATGAAGTGATTGTAAAATTTCCAACAAGATGGCGCCCAAGCTAAATAATAGTCTCTAGGGGCTCAATACAAAGATCGATGAGGGACATTTTTAATAACTCAGAAATATGTTGAATAATAAGTAATTTGATTGTAAACGAATATGAGAAAATGACATTACAACCCAATAGCGGTACTCAATCCAACAAACACAAAATTTAGGTTTCTCAGAGTTCTTGCGTGAGTAAAAACTATTTTGTATTTAATGAAATGGTAATAGACTTGAACGTACGGTACGACGAAATGAAAAAGCAATGTACAACGCAGTAATCAGCTTCTATTCAATTGTTAGCAACCTATAGTAAAGCCTCCCTTTTACTGTACTATACATATTGGTCCCTACTTTGAGTGATGGTGACTTTGCAATACCAATTTAACTCCGACATACAATAACTTCACCATGGCAAGTGAACTGAAATGTGCTAACCCGGATCTTTATTCATCGTACAATCTGTATTCAGCATGGACCTTGACCAGACAAAAAACTGTTTTGTCTCCAAATACGGCTATACGGCACAAGCATTCAACCGACCTCGAGGAGCACATAGACTCGAATTTAACTCAGTAACGTCAAATTCAAGGATGACTACACGAGCGGTAACCCGTTATCGATTCTCATTAGTTAAAAGCTAACTGACTCGCCAAATCAGTAAAACTGCGACAGTGACTAAGCGAAGAGTTTACTGAGTGCTTGTAGCGAGTAATAGAAACTGAATACAACATAACCACGTTAAGTATTGGAAGATAAAAACCGTAATCTACTACATATGAAATATAAACTGTATAAACATGAGTGGCGCGAAAACTGGCAGACCACTTCAATGAAAATGTAGCTGTCGCAGACTATCTTAATGTGACAGCCTCAAGTTATGTTTATTTATTAAATAATTGTAAAGCATGAAAAACTGGATAAGCTCATTGACCAATTTAGGGGGGCACTCTTTTGGACTCTTTGCCTCTGTCATTTGTTTGCTGTGTTTAGAGACCAAAGACTGATCTCGATACAGAATGCGACTTCTGTGAAATTGTATGTGGATCTTTCATGATGTGACGGTTCCACCTGCTTTTATTTCTCCCTTCGTTTGTTGATTGTCCTCGTGTCGACTTACTGCGTTGCTACACTGGCTGAAAAATGGGTTGTGGATTCCGATACTGACTATTTTAAATGATGTAGTTGACAGGTGCACAGTTGTGTTTCACAGTACTTTAATTTCACTGTTCACAACCCCCCAATAATACACAGTTATATGGCCAGTGCACTATTATTTAACCTTCGATAAGGCTCATTAATAGTTAGAAGGTGAAACTCAACATCCTGCTACAATAGTTTACTGTTGAACTTCTGCGAGCAGTAAAAACATAACCCCAAAGTTCACAGTTCTTGAAGAATAATCAGGTACATACGGAGCAGACACTGTCACTGTTTTTACACACGGCCTAATTATTTAACACTTATTCCGCAGTTAATTTGAAGTATTGTTGTTGTTCTAACCAGCACAGGTTCCTCATTAGAAACTCGGCCGTGGACTGACTGTCTCGTGACCAAAAATCGGGCCCTTATATATCATCACAATAATAGGTACTGAAACTTCACATTGTTCGATGTTTAATTTACAGAAATCACAACTAAAACTTAACCCATTAAACTAACTAAATACATCCAAAAATTACGTCTTTTTAACAGTTCCTTCTACCGCAAGAGTTAGGCGGAATTATTTGTTTGAATCATGAAATTAACAAATACAGATATGCACACAATACTTTGGACAAAACTGTTAATTTCTTTGGAATTAATTAAGAACCAGCTATGGAATAGATCCAAATAGATACTTTAAGGTTACTAGTATTTCATCTTCCAAACCTTTATAATTAGTACAGAATTTATATTTGTTTATATGACAACAATAGGATTTAAGTTATCAAACAATTACCGATTTCACCCTATCACAAAAGGTGCTAAGTAGGAATAGTGAAAATAAATTAGAAAATCAGTTATAAAACTAACCAGAAAATTAGATCTGGTGTTATATTCTTTAAAAACTAAGGGTCAATCTTTCTCTTTTATGAAAACACAGCTTATACTCAGGTATTGTAACGTTAATTAAGCCAAAATAAAACAACGAATTTTAAGGAGGCAGACGACAAAACAAGAAGAGAATTAAAATTATCCCAGACTGCTTCGTCACAATGTGCCTGGGGATAACGAAAGTTGAATCGGGATGATATTTTCTGAAGTAATACATTTTGTTATGCATTGCTTATGATAGTGTTACAATAGGACGAGGATTTCCGCCTTATGCAAGACACCTTGTCTTGCATAAGGTGGAAATCGTCATCCTATTTTCATAGCAAGCACGGACATAAGAAGAACTGCAACATCACAAAATTATTATAGTTCTACAATTTTCAAGAAGTTTTTATTCCGCGGAGAAGGAAGGAAGGAAGATCAGGGTTTAAAGTCCAGTCGACGTGGACGTCATTACAGACTGAGCAGAAGCCCGGAATGCTTCAAGGATGGGGAAGGAAATTTGTCGTGCCCATTCAAAGGAACCATCCCAGTATTTCCCTGGAACGGTATAAGAAAACTGAGGGAATCCTAAATTTGGAAGACCGGCTGCGGATTTGAACCGTCGTCCTCCCGAATGCGAATCCATTGCGCTGACCACCGTATCACCTCGCTCGACATTATTTCATGAACTGATATGCAGATGGGCAACGGCTTGCCGCAGTGGATACACCGGTTCCCGTGAAATCACCGAAGTAAAGCGCTGTCGGGCGTGGCCGCCACTTGGATGGGTGACCATCCAGGCCGCCATGCGCTGTAGCCATTTTTCGGGGTGCACTCAGCTTCGTGATGCCAATTGAGGAGCTACTCGACCGAATAATTGCGGCTCCGGTCATAGACAACAATCATAACGACCGGGAGAGAGGTGTGCTGACCACACTCCCCTCCTATCCGCATCCTCAACTGATGATGACACGGCGGTCGAATGGTCCCGATGGGCCACTTGTGGCTTGAAGACGGAGTGATAATATGCAGATACAAATAAATTTCAATCTTGATATATCCAAGAGATGGCCTGATTTTGTAATGCGCATCCAGTTTACAAAATAACATTTCTCAACTCCGACGTGGCTTCCATTTGCAGCAGGTGCTGAAACTATCGCACCGTTCGCGCTGTTACAGCAATATCATCATGTCACAGAACTGCAACATCTTCCGGCAAGTACCAGGAAACAGAAACTTTTTAACGATTCAGCTGTATTTCTCCTTTGAAATTTAAAATAACTAGCTCTAAATGGTGAATTTCTTTTTCCCTGTCTTTTTCTCCCGCATTATCATTGATTATACGGTGTCCAAATTTACTGTTCATCCTGGATTTTTCAGGTGCAGTTACATTTTCTGATGTCCATCCTGTTGTCGCAATATGACGGCGTAAGATAAGTAGCGATAAGGCTACACAGTGAGATTTCGTGTGCATTGCCTGTCTGTATCGAGTAATCATATTGGCTGTTTCCGTGTTTTCACTGGTTACATATTTTCAAAAAATGGTTCAAATGGCTCCAAGCACTATGGGACTTAACATCTTAGGTCATCAGTCCCCTAGAGCTTAGAACTACTTAAACCTAACTAACCTAAGGACATCACACACACCCATGCCCGAGGCAGGATTCGAACCTGCGACCGTAGCAGTCCCGCGGTTCCGGACTGCAGCGCCTAGAACCGCACGGCCACCGCGGCCGGCTACATATTTTCATTAAAGCCTGTCAGTGATCACATAATGTTCACCTCCATGCTGGTGGGTAAAATATCACAACCATGCTTACACTAGCGCGGATACTATGTGTGTTTTAATCACTTTGCTGCTTCGAAAGTAAACGCTCTTAGCTTTACTCTGTACGATCAGGATCGAAAGCCACACCAATTTCAAATCGAACTGTAGGTGACGGATCGAAATGAACACAAATGCAGGTAATACATGTTAAGTTTTTCTGTAGACTAAGCAGCTCTCTGTGATAGCTAACCGAGCTTCAGTGAATACAAACGTTGCGTCGTTCGGAGCATTCCACAAGTAAAGTGGACGATGTGCAAATCGGAAGATTGGCGATATCATATAAATTCTCTACTGTTCCATTTTACCGTGTCTGTGTGCTAACGCGTATTTCCGCTATGTTCTTCATATCATCGCTGATGCTGAGGTTTTGAAATTAATCGCAAAATGTAATTTGTTACGTGAAAATATAAACTTACCTACCAAAATCTGCATTGTTTAGGACCTCACTCTCAAGGATATAACTAGCCGTGATTTTTAGTCCAATTAGAGGTAAAAATATTTCGAACATTAGGTATACCATGCATACTTAGAGCGTTCCTTCTGTGTATTGTCTAAAATGCAAAGTGTGTGAGACCTCATTGAAAAGCTACAAACGCATACCATAAATTGACGTCACTGACTGGTGTTATACCTGTATAAGGGCCAATAGATTTTAACTATTCCAAAAGGAATCGCCGTAAATAATGCCGGCCAGGGTGGCTGAGCGGTTCTAGGCGCTACAGTCTGGAACCGCGCGATCGCTACGGTCGCAGTTTCGAATCCTGCCTCAGGCATGGATGTGTGTGATGTCTTTAGGTTAGTTAGGTTTAAGTGATTCTAAGTTCTAGGGGACTGATGACCTCAGAAGTTAAGTCCCATAGTGCTCAGAGCCATCTGAACCATTTTTGAACCATAACTAATGGTCATTTATCGCACTGTCAGACAAAATGGTCAAGGCCTTTTAATTTAGCTATTTCGTATCTGGATCGAGACAATGCAATGAATTATAATAATGAATATTAAATAGAGGTCAATTAAGTTTATGGATTGGTAAAATATGTTTCATACAAACTCTCGGCCCTTGAGCATGGCTTCTTCTGAAGGTCCGTTCAAATATTTTTAACCATGTTGCTTCTCTCTGCGTTTTCACTAAAATCGGACTTCGTAATAAGACAGCACCCGAAGACAGCGGTGGATCGAGCTGGATGACTTTTTGCTTAGAAGTACGGAACCTGTTGCCACGCCAAGTCACCCAACGATCTTACAATGACTAAAAATACAAAATAAAACATACATACATTAGTAATAACAGTATATTCTGAAATAAAACACAATTAAATTACGACACTTACATTGAGACCTGCATTATGCAATTACGAGCGCCGATTGGTTGCAACTCGTGAATGTATTAAAAAAATAATGTAGTATTAATGGCAGTGTGCGAAAATACGTCCGATCTGGACAAGACCTAGAAAACAAAAGGTGCCTCTTATTCCGCCAATAATGTGACGATCAAAAATCTTCAAATGTTTCCAGCGGATGCATACAACAGTTATACAGCCGTGTACTATATCTATGGCTCAAGTTATTTCTTTATTTCATTACTTATAATTACATTTTGTGCTAATTAAAGATCAGCATGCAACTGTGCCTTTAAACTGCCCCCTGGGTTGCGAGGCGAAAGGACACACCTGCAGGCGAGCAACTCACTCTAAAGCACACTGCATACATAAGTCTACAAATATACATACAGACCATATACAACACACACATAATAGCATAATATTTACACAACGTTTGAGTGTGGCGCGTGCGCCTATAGCAGTTTTATGTTGGCACTGCGCCTACCACGCATGCGAGTCGCGTCAAGTTCAGTACTAGCGCGGCCGTTGCGAAGCGAGTTCATCACACACCAAATGCTTATTGTTGATAGTCTCTTTCACACAGTATTGGGCTTGAAATGTCTTTTTGTTTCAGATATAATGTCTTTTCACGACGTAGCGTCGTTCACAGTTCCATGAATCGAAAACATACGATAACATTATAAAGGTCAGCATTGTCTATAGCAGTTAAATGTTGCGTAAATGCTGTTGGAATTATGTTTTCACATTTCGCAGTTTTGATACAGATGCGTGTGTGCGATCACTCGTAGCACGGTTTATATTTTTGCACTGATTACACTGTTTATGAAGACTGATGTCATTGTTATTTGTCCTAGGTTGTACATCGCCTGATAGAAGACTGGTGGATTCCCATTCCACAGCATAAGGATAAGCAAAAGTTCGTGAGGCATGGAAGCAGGATCCTCGTTTAGTCCAGGTAAGAGTGTCCGTCATTTCCGAGAACATTTTGCTCTGTGAGGACCCGTCCAAAATTCCTCCACCCGTCGAGTGGTCTTCATCGTTTTAGAGCAAAGCGAGCGTAGGTGCAGTAGTGCATCAGTTCTTGCTATTCAGACTTGCAGATTTACAGAGATGCAGCGCAGTAAATGTCAGTTTGCGATGCAATCAAAACTGTCGGCGCACTTCACTATGACAGTTTTGCACGTACTCAGTTTGTCAGGCGATACACAAATATTTGTGCACAAATAGTTGTGGTGTAGAACAAATGTTCGTTGACAAGTCTTTACGCAAACAATTCGTAACACGACTTCACATTAACAGTTAGTACACAAATTTCAAACATCACGTCTATACACATAGCAATATATCATGAATAGTCTTTCTCAACTATGCGGTTTTGCACACCAGTTTCCTCGTAGTTACAAGCTCAACGACGTATAGTAGACGTCCAGAAATAGTTTCAGGTTATGTAAGCCTCATAAATTTTCACACATGGGCACCTGTAACAAGTACAGATAACATATACAAGTGATCATATATCATTTAGCTTTACCTAAATACAGATAAATACATGTTACATACATGTTTTTACATAGGTAGAAATACATACAAACATATTACATATTGGATTTACATAAACATAGAAACATATTTCTCGTCTTCACACAAGTATGACTGGTCACATAGAAATATTTTTCATGTACCTATACATAATTTTACAGTATATACAGTATTTACAATCATTACAAGTTTAGATCCATGTTTTCTTTTGCAAATGATGTCTCCTGAAATAGAGGAGGATTAGACACGACATCCCACACCAGCAATAAGACCAAGCGCACAGCTACAAATAAGCAAATAACAAAAGCAATGAACTAACATCAAACACAAAAAATACTTGCGACACGAGTGTAAGTGTGAAATGTTAGCAAAGCCTTAGCTACACCTAAGTGTGTGTATTCAATATTGAGATGCGTATCCAGTCAGTTTCAAGGTGCAAGTGTAAGGGTATAGAATGATTAAGTATTCACGTCAATCATTCGTTAGCAGTTGAAGACTGACGGTGCAGAGACTCAATCTCGTAGGCTGAAAATATATCACCTTCACACCTATATAAAAGATAATATAAAATTTGCTTTAAAATTTTACGTTGCTGTTGTAAGTATTCGGCGAAGACGAATCTCTTCTTTCTCCTTCTGCTGATGACAGGAATAAACTCTTATACTACGTAGCTTCTCTGTAGAAGTACTGTGAGGTACGTGTATTTAATACTTGTGTATGACTTATGCATGATCCACAGACGTGTTTACTGTTGAGCATGGTATACTCTAAGATCACGGTTAGAATATAGTCTAATTATTTGTTTTAGGATGCTGCAGCAGGTATGCACCTGGATGCGGAATGCTGACAATAATGTAAAGACCGTCATACAGCAGACGCCAATTCGCGTTGCGCCGCTGAAGAGGAGAAAACTTACGGTGAGTATGCAAGAGGACTAGCATACCAACTTTAAATTCCTGCTTCCTCTTGACAGTACGCGCATAAGTTTGTTCCCAATTGTGGCTTCCGCAGACAGCGTAGCACACACTTCCCTTACCTTCTCATTGTGTGTTGTTCGCTGAAAAAGTTTTGGCAAAGGCGTTGTCCAATAGTTGTCTTCTATGCGATCGAACATGAGCCACCGGCCGCGGTGGCCGTGCGGTTCTAGGCGCTGCAGTGCGGAACCGCGGGACTGCTACGGTCGCAGGTTCGAATCCTGCCTCGGGCATGGATGTGTGTGATGTCCTTAGGTTAGTTAGGTTAAGTAGTTCTAAGTTCTAGGGGACTGATGACCTAAGATGTTAAGTCCCATAGTGCTCAGAGCCATTTGAACCATTTTTGAACATGAGCCCATTAGGAGTGTACGGAGTTTGACAATAATTGGGGTGGTTGTGTACATGATCAAGTAAAGACAAACATTTACCCAATTGGTATGTTTGGTAGAAATGTAGGTTCTCATAAATATGTTAATGTCACGGAACAAGCGTTCAGTGGGATTACACTGGGTACTACACCTTGAGATAAAAGTACTCTTAATACTATCGTCTTTGAAAAATTTACGTCACTTGTACCCAGTATAGTATGCAGCATTGTCGGATAAAATAGCTTTTGGTTTTCCCATGTTAGGAATGTAGTCACATGAGAAACGACGAATGATAGCAGTGGCCATAGCAAATCTTATATGCATACATTTTAACATCCTTGGAAAATAAATCGTAAAATGCAAGAATATACTTCACACCACCACTGCTTGAGGGATGTGGATCAATGATGTCAGAACTTACAATTTCTAGAGGTTTACTGGATAGAACAGAATGCAAATCAGTCTTCATAGACAAGTTCAGCGGTTTACATTTTTGACAAATCGCACATGTTTTGAGTTCACTGTGAACCTTACATCTCATATTGCTAAAGTAATAGTAGGTACTAAGCTTTTCTAGGCACTTCTAGGTACCATAATGACCCCAAACAAAGTATGTGTGCCAAATGAGGTTGCGTTCAGAATCCATAGGAATACAAACACACCAAGTAATGGCTTCAGGTTGATGGCGATAAAATAACACATCATTGGGTATCAAATATCTGTTACACAGAGGATGGTCAGGTTGATTTGTGAGTAAAACTCTTACCTTATTCCAGTGAGGATCAGGTTTCTGCAACGTTGATGTATTTCTACATAAGTCGATATAATACTGGCGATGTAGTTTATCTTGCTTAAGAAGTTCAAAAACAAAAAAAAAAGTATGTGAATTCCGAAGGGATCAAACTGCAGAGGCCATCAATCCTTAGACTTACACTACTTAAACTAACTTATGCTAAGAACAACACACACACACCCAGGCCCGAGGGAGGACTCGAACCTCCGGCGGGAGGGGCCGCACAATCCGTGACATGGCGCCTCAAACCGCACGGCCACTCCGTGCGGCGCGTAAGAAGTATTCCGAAATCATTCACATTCTCCAGGTCAGAGTTACACTTATTCAAGCCTTGAGGCAGACGAGACGAAGTGTCAGCAATGATGTTGTCTTTACCATTAATATACACAATTTCAAAGGAATAATTTTGCAAAGATAAATCTCAGCGTGATAATCTGGGATGTACAAGTTAACAGAAATGTGAGAGCTTGGAGGTCAGCATAAATTTCAGTGTGCTTACCATACAAATAATAATTTAATTTCTTAAATGCCCACATAACAGAGAGTGTTTCAAGCTCTTTCACATTCACTAAATGTGCGGCCCGAAAAACCATTAATTTTCGCATGTTCTTGTTCTCCAATCTTTACAACTTGAAACAAACAACAGCGTAAGCCATAGGATGAGGCGTCGCATCTCATACAAAAATCTAAAATAAAAACAGGGTGATACAAAATGTTTGTGTTAACCAAAGCATGCTTAATACTATCAAAGTCTTTCCGGCACTGGTCAGACCATATCCATATCTGATTCTTTTTGAGTAGTTTTCTTTAGATGTTTGCTGTTTAAAAGTTTTTGCGGTAAAAATGGCCGAAAGAAAGAACAAAGTCAAAGGAAAGATTTCAGTTGCTTTCTAGTCCGTGGACTAGGAAAATTTCTGATTGACTCTAACTTACCTGGCTCAGGTAGTATATCTAGAGCATTAATATGTCCAAGATACTTAATTTCACTGCAAGCAAATTTCTACTTTTTGAGATTAGCTGTCACTCCAGTTTGTGCGAATTCATATAGAATCTTTTACAAAGTTCAAAAATGTCTCTGAGCACTATGCGACTTAACTTCTGAGGTCATCAGTCGCCTAGAACTTAGAACTAATTAAACCTAACTAACCTAAGGACATCACACACATCCATACCCGAGGCAGGATTCGAACCTGCGATCGTAGCGGTCGCTCGGTTCCAGACTGTAGCGCCCAGAACCGCACGGTCACTCCGGCCGGCTTTTACAAAGTGTCAATGTGTTCAGACCGAATCTTACTAGCTATGACCAGGTCATCAGTGTAGTGAGTAACTGATTCAACCAATTCATCATCAAGTACAGTATCTACTGAAGCGATAAACATGCCTGAGCTCACGTTCAGACCGAAGGGAAGGACACAAAACTGATAGGTTAGCCCTCCCCCCCCCCCCCCCCCCGCCCCCCGCGAATCTAAATGCAGTATACTTTCTAGAATCTGGCGTGGTTGCGACTTGCCAGAACGAATTGATCCGATATATCGTAGAAAAATAATTAGAATTTAAAATTTTTTAGAGTTGCTCCACTAAATTCTCTGGTTTCGTGCGAACAGGTAAAATAATCTCATTAATTGCATGATCATCCAAAACAATTCTGATATTCCCGTTGGGTTTCTTTACAACAATTAAAGGGCTGCAGTAAGGTGACGTAGAAGGTTCCATAATTTTCCACTCCAACATTTGTTTCAACTCGTGCTGCGCAGCAGGTCGTTGGGATAGTAGCACATTATAGGTTTCCTGGAATAAATCCAGTGACGCTTAACTTCTGTTTTATAAACATATATGTTGATTACACCTGGTCGTTTGCTAAATACTTGTATATACTTGGACAAAACATCATAAAGTTCATTACGTTCATGATGTGTGACAGCTGTGGTCTCAGATTCGCCATTGCATACTACAGGATCGCCGCCGACGTTTCTCCAGGATACTAATGCTGCCCTCAGGAGCTGAATCTCCATCAGCCGGGTGCTGTGCTTTGCATTTGCCTCGAGGACATTGTCGGAGTCATTCTGCTAGTGTATATCTATGGTACTGAGGCGATTACTGTCATCGCATGAGACCTCTTCTGAGTGTAAATAACTTGTAACCGATGCACTTTTATTACTAATTAAAGTTTTCAAGTGCTCAAACTCGGCATCAGGTGCGTGTATCTGTGTGGCAACATCATCAGTGTTCTGCATTAACTGAATCTTGTACCCTGTACGATATATATCGTGCTTGAGAGTCCTGGTATCCAGGCCAATTCAGATTTCACTGCCCTTATTTCTAAATATATATTTACCTTGGGAGAAATCAATAGTGCTGTCCTTCTCGAACAATATGTGTAAACCTAAAATACAATTAGTGACCAGGTTTTGGACGTCATGGAATGGCAATTGTAGGATTCTATTACCTACCTTCACTGTTACAAATACCAGTTTCTTAATCCTAGAAAACTAATTGCCTACGCCTGTTAAAATTTTACAGTTATGGACAGAATGATCTGGTACAGCTTCAAACTCACACATTTTCTTGTAAAAATCATAGGATAAGACATTAACAGTCACTCCTGTGTCCAGAATAATAGTAGTGGGAATACCACCCACAACACCAGTAGTTGAGGCCAAATAAATTTCATTGGATGATGAACGACATTGTGTACCCTTTTTTAACATCAGACACGTTTATGTCATGATTATATATTGTGAATAATAATGGTTGCTATATACAACTGTGAGGTACATGATCATTGTGCTGTTGCAAAGTGGGTGTGTCAAATAATAAATTTAAATTGAAGTCACCCCCCCCCCCCCAAATACTGCCTTTAGTCTGACGTCATCACACTTGTAGTGGGTGCTGGCACAACGGAGGTGGAATATCACTAGTTATTTCGATAACATTTAGATTAGGGTATTGCTTGTTCCAGTATCTAAACTGTGGCAGTCGTTGCGTTTGCATGTTTTGACTCACCTGCGGGTTCGTAGACGCATTCCAGTTTTTAGTTTGCGTTTGTGGCGGCCGCAATTGCCACTGGCCTGTGTTACTGTTCTGCTGCAGTGGTGTCGCAGTGTTTTGATGATGAGCAGCCTAGTTGTTACTCCAGCTCTGTTGCTGGTTTGGTGGGGACTGTTATTTTTTCTTCTCGTAAAATTTTTGTTACCATTCTGATAATTATTTTTGTAGTAATAGTAGTAGTTGTTGTTGTTGTTGCGCCGTCTCTTATTTGGATTGCCGCCAATAGAAAAAGAAGTGTTACAATTGCTGTTTGCGCTGTGTTGAGCATGTTGGTTCTGTTGTGTATATACGTTTGCCATGTGCAGCGGTTAATTCTGTTGGCTTACGTGACCGGCAGCAGCCGGCGCGCCGGAATTGGGTTGGCTAGCCTGCGTATTTTGCATGGCGCTGGTGTAAACATTGTAGCAATTGTTTTGCCGTAGGGAACGCTGATCCTCGTAAAGCATATCAACAGACTCGAGCACTGTGATAAAATACTCTGAGTCGTTGTGTGGGATGTGCAGAAGTTTTTCTTTGATATTAATCGCCAGTCTTACCTTCAGTGCGCGGAGGATGTCGCGCATTGCAACCAGCTCGTCAAGGAAATGTCCCATACTTAAATATTTCTCAAAATACCGGCCGCAAATGGTTCAGGATCGACAATCTGCCTACGAAGTCGTTCCTGTACAGATTGTGATCAAAATTAAGATAGAAAGGCTCTCTCAAATTGTTCGTGCGTGAAGTATCTGTCGGCTTCGTTATACTACGATACAGCTACGTCGCCATGGATACAACCGACAACAAAAGATATCCTCTTACGGTCACTCCACGTACGAGGAAATGCATTTCTGAAGGCTTTAAGAAAGATGACAGGATGTACGTTTCTTTTCTCAGGTATAAATGGCTGAAATTGTCTGTTTTTTTATGAGGCTCTCCTCTTCCTTGGCTCTATAGTAATGTTTCGTTTCAGAATGATCACTTTAAGGTTCAGCTGGCGAATGGCAAGGAAAATGTTGTTGATAATTATCACTACTGCAGTGCAATGTGTCACGTCAAGGTGCGTTCTGTTGTTGTTGTGAGTAAGTAGAGTGGGTGTGTATGCGTCATAAATGTACTTGTATTCATTGCCAAACTGTGTGTTTTGGTTGCTATTACCAACATTGCACACTGGTTGTACGTAATTGTCAAACTGTTTGAATTGCGCATCGGCAAATTGTGCTGCTTGACTGATTACGTGTTCGTTGTTATTTATAAATTACGAGACATTGTCGTGGACAATAGCAGGCAATTTTTCTTGTAGGCACTCGTCAAAATATTTGTCTTTTTGCTCTATCCAACTGTGTAGATGCATGAGAAATGTTTGTCAGTCTACCTTTATCAGAAAGCTGTTTGTCAGTTGTGTCAACTTTGTTTCCGACATCGGAAATACGCGTTTTTATATCATCATGCTCTACCAGATAAGATTTAATCTAAGTAACTACAGACTCGCATGTTTTACTGAGATGGTTTACTTGTGCTTGGATATCTGTCACATCTTTCTTTGTGTTTTCTTGTTGTAATGTGAGCTCTGAAAATTTCGCTTTGAGGTTGAACACTTGTCCATTCAGTCTATTATTTGCCTCCTCAACACGGTTACACAAAGTATCGTCTGTCATTTGACGTTTTGAGTGCAGCTAAATCTGATTTAATTTCATCATGTCGTGTTTTGATATCGTCATGAGCTATTTTCAAAGTGGTGCGTGTAGACGTCGTCTGTTGGTCGATACGTGCGTCAATGTCCTATTTGTGTTGTGTCATTTGATTCTGAATGGATTCCATATGATTTTTGTTGTCAGTCAACATGTGTTTTTGTTCGTTCATCTGTTTCATAATAGCATCGAACATACTGGCAATACTAGCGATGTGCAAGTGTTCCGCCCCCGCCACGTCATTAGACATGACGTCAGACACCAAAATGGGTTCGGAATTAGATTTAGGAATATTACTAGTGGACGGTCTATTTTCTAAATTTACATCACCAGAATAGTCAATAATATGTCTCTCGTTAGTACACTACTGGCCATTAAAATTGCTACACCACGAAGATGACGTGCTACAGACTCGAAATTTAACCGACAGGAAGAAGATGCTTTTATATGCAAATGATTAGCTTTTCAGAGCATTCACAAAAGGTTGGCGCCGGTGGCGACACCTACAACGTGCTGACATGAGGCAAGTTTCCAACCGATTTCTCATACACAAAGAGCAGTTGACCGGCGTTGCCTAGTGAAACGTTGTTGTGATGCCTCGTGTAAGGAGGAAAAATGCGTACCATCACTTTACCGACTTTGATAAAGGTCGGATTGTAGCCTACCGCGATTGCGGTTTATCGTATCGCGACGTTGCTGCTCGTGTTGGTCGAGATCCAATGACTGTTAGCAGAATATGCTATCGGTGGGTACAGGAGGGTAATACGGAACGCCGTGCTGGATCCCAACGGCTTCGTATCACTAGCAGTCCAGATGACAGGCATCTTATCCGCATGGCTGTAACAGATCGCGCAGCCATGTCTCGATCCCTGAGTCAACAGATGGGGACGTTTTCAAGACAACAACCATCTCCACGAACACTTCGACAATGTTTGCAGCAGCATGGACTATCAGCTCGGATATCATGGTTGCGGTTACCCTTGACGCTGCATCAGAGACAGGAGTGCCTGCGATGGTGTACTCAACGCCGAACCTGGGTGCACGAATGGCAAAACATCATTTTTTCGGATGAATCCGGGTTCTGTTTACAGCATCATGATGGTCGCACCCGTGTTTGGCGACATCGCGGTGTACGCACATTGGAAGCGTGTATTCGTCTTCGCAATACTGGCGTATCACCCGGGGTGATGGTAGGGGGGCCGTTGGTTACACGCCTCCGTCACCTCTTGTTCGCATTGACGGCACTTTGAACAGCGGACGTTACATTTCGGATGTGTTACGACCCGTGGCTCTGCCCTTCATTCGATCCCTGCGAAACCCTACATTTCAGCAGGATAATGCACGACCGCATGTTGCAGGGCCTTTCTGGATACAGAAAATGTTCGACTGCTGCCCTCACCAGCATATTCTCCAGATCTCTCACCCATTGAAAATGTCTGGTCAATGGTGGCCGAGCAACTGGCTCGTCACAGTACGCCAGTCACTACATCTACATCTACATCTACATTGATACTCCGCAAGCCACCCAACGGTGTGTGGCGGAGGGCACTTTACGTGCCACTGTCATTACCTCCCTTTCCTGTTCCAGTCGCGTATGGTTCGCGGGAAGAACGACTGTCTGAAAGCCTCCGTGCGCGCTCTAATCTCTCTAATTTTACATTCGTGATCTCCTCGGGAAGTATAAGTAGGGGGAAGCAATATATTCGATACCTCATCCAGAAACGCACCCTCTCGAAACCTGGCGAGCAAGCTACACCGCGATGCAGAGCGCCTCTCTTGCAGAGTCTGCCACTTGAGTTTATTAAACATCTCCGTAACGCTATCACGGTTACCAAATAACCCAGTGACGAAACGCGCCGCTCTTCTTTGTATCTTCTCTATCTCCTCCGTCAACCCGACCTGGTACGGATCCCACACTGATGAGCAATACTCAAGTATAGGTCGAACGAGTGTTTTGTAAGCCACCTCCTTTGTTGATGGACTACATTTTCTAAGCACTCTCCCAATGAATCTCAACCTGGTACCCGCCTTACCAACAATTAGTTTTATATGATCATTCCACTTCAAATCGTTCCGTACGCATACTCCCAGATATTTTACAGAAGTAACTGCTACCAGTGTTTGTTCCGCTATCATATAATCATACAATAAAGGATCCTTCTTTCTATGCATTCGCAATACATTACATTTGTCTATGTTAAGGGTCAGTTGCCACTCCCTGCACCAAGTGCCTATCCGCTGCAGATCTTCCTGTATTTCGCTACAATTTTCTAATGCAGCAACTTCTCTGTATACTACAGCATCATCCGCGAAAAGCCGCATGGAACTTCCGACACTATCTACTAAGTCATTTATATATATTGTGAAAAGCAATGGTCCCATAACACTCCCCTGTGGCACGCCAGAGGTTACTTTAACGTCTGTAGACGTCTCTCCATTGATGAACTGTGGTATCGTGTTGAAGTTGCATGGACAGCTGTACCTGTACACGCCATCCAAGCTCTGTATCAAGGTCGTTATTACGACCAGATGTGGTTGTTCTGGGTACTGATTTCTCAGGATCTATGCACCCAAATTGCGTGAAAATTTATCACATGTCAGTTCTAGTATAATATATTTGTCCAATGAATACCCGTTTATCATCTGCATTTCTTCTTGTTGTAGCAATGGCCAGTAGTGTATTTGAATCAACTGTAATGTCACTTTCATTATTTAATGGCATATAATGGTCGGATTGCGCCTCTGTTTGCCGTCTCTGGTTCTCCATCTTTGCTAATTGTTTTCTGGTCAATACCATGCCACACATAATGTATGGCACAATAAAAATTTAAACTCGTATGTGTAATCGGAATAAATGTTCGTATGCGTAATTGAATAAAAATTAATCTCGCTGTGCGACAATGTCTGAACAAGATAATAATTGTCGTACGTAATGGTGGAATTTGAACGCTAATGGCTGCACGCCATTTCACGTCGCACAGAACTAAAGTGGGCCACTGTGAAATGATAAAACTGTATTGTTGCACTGTATGAATAATGAAAATAATTTTGGTTCAAACGGTTCAAATGTCTCTGAGCACAATGCAACTTAACTTCTAAGGTCATCAGTCGCCTATAACTTAGAACTAATTAAATCTAACTAACCTAAGGACATCACACACAACCATGCCCGAGGGAGGATTCGAACCTGGGTCCGTACCGGCCGCTCGGTTCCAGACTGTAGCGCCCAGAACCGCACGGCGAAAATAATTTTGGATACCACGATGTAGCTTAAAATCACTGCCACGCAAACGGAAAATGGTGATAGATCTGCCAAGCAGGCTACGATAATACAAGGCGCTTGGGCAAGATTGCTGATGTTATGCGGCGCCTTACCAGGTATCCACGAATGCAGCGTAATTTCAGGTGTCGACATACAATCCAGTAATTCGTCTTAGTTCAATGTATTCCAATGCTCAATAATAGGGTCTCGTATCTAGTTTGTAGCGTCCAATAAACATATAACAAAAGGAAGACAATATAGTACATACAACGTGCGTCCAGACACGAAGTCGCCAATTTAATTTTAGCTCGTTCGTATCTGGAAAGAGACATTACAATGAATTATAGTAATGAATATTAAATAGAGATCAATTAAGTTTACAGATTGGTAAAATGTGTTTCATACAAACTCTCGGCGCTTGAGCATGGCTTTTTCTGTTAAGGTCCGTTCATGCATTTTTAACCGTGTTGCTTCTCTCTGCGTTTTCACTAAAAGCGGACATTGTAATAAGACAACACCCGAAGACGACGGTGGATCGAGCTGGGCGACTTTTTGCTTAGAAGTGCGAAACCTTTTGCCATGCCAAGTCACCCAACTATCTTATAATGACTAAAGATACGAAATAAAACATACTTAGGTTAGTAATAACAGTATATTTTGAAATAAAACACAATTAAATTACAACACTTACAGTGAGACCTGCATTATGCAATTACGAGTGCCAATTGGTTGCTACTCGTGAATGTACACTCCTGGAAATGGAAAAAAGAACACATTGACACCGGTGTGTCAGACCCAATATACTTGCTCCGAACACTGCGAGAGGGCTGTACAAGCAATGATCACACGCACGGCACAGCGGACACACCAGGAACCGCGGTGTTGGCCGTCGAATGGCGCTAGCTGCGCAGCATTTGTGCACCGCCGCCGTCAGTGTCAGCCAGTTTGCCGTGGCATACGGAGCTCCATCGCAGTCTTTAACACTGGTAGCATGCCGCGACAGCGTGGACGTGAACCGTATGTGCAGTTGACGGACTTTGAGCGAGGGCGTATAGTGGGCATGCGGGAGGCCGGGTCGACGTACCGCCGAATTGCTCAACACGTGGGGCGTGAGGTCTCCACAGTACATCGATGTTGTCGCCAGTGGTCGGCGGAAGGTGCACGTGGCCGTCGACCTGGGACCGGACCGCAGCGACGCACGGATGCACGCCAAGACCGTAGGATCCTACGCAGTGCCGTAGGGGACCGCACCGCCACTTCCCAGCAAATTAGGGACACTGTTGCTCCTGGGGTATCGGCGAGGACCATTCGCAACCGTCTCCATGAAGCTAGGCTACGGTCCCGCACACCGTTAGGCCGTCTTCCGCTCACGCCCCAACATCGTGCAGCCCGCCTCCAGTGGTGTCGCGACAGGCGTGAATGGAGGAATGGAGACGTGTCGTCTTCAGCGATGAGAGTCGCTTCTGCCTTGGTGCCAATGATGGTCGTATGCGTGTTTGGCGCCGTGCAGGTGAGTGCCACAATCAGGACTGCATACGACCGAGGCACACAGGGCCAACACCCGGCATCATGGTGTGGGGAGCGATCTCCTACACTGGCCGTACACCACTGGTGATCGTCGAGGGGACACTGAATAGTGCACGGTACATCCAAACCGTCATCGAACCCATCGTTCTACCATTCCTAGACCGGCAAGGGAACTTGCTGTTCCAACAGGACAATGCACGTCCGCATGTATCCCGTGCCACCCAACGTGCTCTAGAAGGTGTAAGTCAACTGCCCTGGCCAGCAAGATCTCCGGATCTGTCCCCCATTGAGCATGTTTGGGACTGGATGAAGCGTCGTCTCACGCGGTCTGCACGTCCAGCACGAACGCTGGTCCAACTGAGGCGCCAGGTGGAAATGGCATGGCAAGCCGTTCCACAGGACTACATCCAGCATCTCTACGATCGTCTGCATGGGAGAACAGCAGCCTGCATTGCTGCGAAAGGTGGATATACACTGTACTAGTGCCGACATTGTGCATGCTCTGTTGCCTGTGTCTATGTGCCTGTGGTTCTGTCAGTGTGATCATGTGATGTATCTGACCCCAGGAATGTGTTAATAAAGTTTCCCCTTCCTGGGACAATGAATTCACGGTGTTCTTATTTCAATTTCCAGGAGTGTATTAATAAAATAATGTAATATTAATGGCAGTGTGTGAAAATACCTCCGATCTGGACAAGACCTAGAAAACAAAAGGTGCCTCTTATTCCGCCAATAATCTGACGATCAAAAATCCTCAAATGTTCCCAGTAGCTGCGTACAATATTTATACAGCCGTACACTATATCTATGGCTCATATTATTTCTTTGTTTTATTACTTGTAAATGTTTTCTGCTAATAAAAGCTCAGCCAGCAAATGTGCCAATACAGCCTTCACGAAAGAAATTCGGTTGCGTGCGGAACCATGATTGTACCCAGGCGAGCATCTCTTCCTACGAAGCAAATCGACGGCCACGAATGTCTTTCATCGGATCTTCAAAAATATGTAGATCGCGTGGGGAGAGATCGGGACTGTCTGAAGGATGTGTAATGGCTTCTCAGCGGAACTTCTGCAACGTAATCGAAACAATCTTGGCACCATGTTGTTCTTTATTTGACTGAACCCTGTACTTTCACTGTGCCGCGGATTGTCTTTGGTTTCTACAGTAAATGAAGAGCAAAGCTTAAATGTAACAATATTAGAAAAGGAAAGCTGCCACTCACCATGTAGCAGAGATTCTGAGTCGCAGGTAGGCACAGCAGAAAGACTGTCGCAGAATAAGCTTTCGGCCAACAAGGCCTTTGTCAAAAACAGACAACAGACTCACGTAAACTCACTCAGGCAAACGCAACTCAGACACATGTGACTGCATCTCTGGCACCTGAAGTCACACAAGGACAGCAAAACAATCTAGCAGTGCCTGATCAACCTGATCGTCATCATCCAAGCGGCAAGATTTATTTTAAACCTTTTTTCTTCCAGCAGCACTCGTATCAGCGCAACAAATACTAATACTTCCTTCCAAAGGACTAGGCGGAAGTGCCGCAGTCAATATTTTATGGGTTTTTCTAAGAAGGTGGACTTCAAATATTTTTTATTTTTTCTTCTCGCCTGGCTATGTGTAACGACCAACCATACAGTTATTTATTCAGTTAAACAGAATGAGAGCAACAAAATGAGAACTGAAGTTAATCCAAACTGTTTGCTCTTTAACTTCGGTGACACTTCACATTGAATTTTGTGTTATAATTTCTGACTACAACTTACTTTGTTAGGAATAGTCACAGATGTATGTTACATCTGATTTTAATATCATGCTCTTATGCTACCTGAGGCAGAAAGTATTATTAAGTGGAATTGTTTATTACAAGTCTCTGAGAAATAATCCTGTGTCAAATTAGTAAACAGCACACTACTTATATAGCCTCGAAAATGCATCAGCCGCAATTTCTATTGACCAGCTTTAACTGCGGTAAACCTGAATAATAACCAAAAGTAATAATCAATGATCATTTAAGCGTTTTCTCATTTACATCAGCATTTTAGAGACATTATATTGCACTATTTCGTGGCGTCATCCAGATGCTATATGGAAGGACATGTGGTGATCACAATGCTCACTAGGCCGTTGTGCCAACTGCCCAGTTCGTTTAGCAGACCTCAGTAGGCATCACGAGTCTTGGTGCACCCCGCACCAGTCCTCCCATCAAGCAAACATCCTCAGTAGGATTCACTTATGCAGGTGAACACCTATTAATGGAGATTAATATGAGGTTTAGCCTTCATGCAGACTTGCATTCTGCTGGAGACAATTCCAGTTAGTTGTGTCAGCGTCTGTGGAGGAATGATCGCCCAGTCTTTCTTAAGGGGACATTGTGCATGAAAGTCGTTGAAATTGGACGTTTTCTGTTTTTTACTCCATAATGTACTTTGGACTTTCATCAACATTTTGGTATATAATACATTAAAATCAGACAATTGTGAGACCTTCAAATAATATTTTGAATGTTTACGCGTGACTGTCAAATTTCGCGGCTACGCATTTACTGCCACACTTGAGCAGTCATATCTTGGGAACTACACAGTCCAGAAGGTTGTGAATTGCTTTACTTTGTGCCTACTGCTAGGTCTCAGAAGTTGGCATTACGAATAAACAAATCAGTCATGTGTTTCTGATACCAGTTTTCGTTAAAAGTTGTGTGATTTTCGGTTATTTTTGTAGTAAGCTAACTTCTATTGCTTTGTATATATAAATAAAATGACTAAACGTGAAAATAGCTTGAAGAAGCGCAAATTTGCATTTTCTTCTGACGTACTTGAAAACAAGTGTGCTAGCAGTGAAGGAAACCACGAAAATGTTTCTGAAGTGACCACGTCCCGTAGTGCATCGAAAAGGAAAGTACCTTTAGAAATGGGTGACAGTAGTAAAAGTAATGATATTATAGACAGTAATGGAGGCAATCAAACCTATTTAGACACATTTGGCAAATCCTGAGCTACTAAAGAAGTGTTTACATTGGAAGACCCAGAATGTAAATAAGTCCTTCAATAATGTTGTGTGGTGCTGTGTGCTTAAAAATGTATTTGTTGGCCTTATGACTCTAAAGTTAGCAGTGTCTGATGCTGTAATATCTTTAAATGGTGGAATCTATGAAAGACTTAACGTTCTGGAGAAGCTATGTGTGAGATTTGGACTGAATACAGGTAAAGGATTGCAGAAACTTGATGAGCTTCGTGTACATGAAGCAGAGTTAGCTGCTCAGCAAATGACAAAAGAAGCAAGAAAGAGAAGGGGGTGGCAAGCACTGGGCTGTTGTGACACTGAAGAACACACAGACTACGGGCCAGGGCAATTCTAGTGCATAAAAGACGCAGAAATGTAAGTCTGTATAAAAATTTGCAATAAAAATGCTTTAAACCTCGATATCTCTGAACTAGATTTTCTGCAATAAATAACCCATTTTCTAAACAAGTAATGGTGGTAGAGACATGAAATTTCAATACATATGGAACTAGACTAATTAAAATATCCTGAGTTCTTTTGTTTTTATGTTCGTTTATTTACGAAATTCTGTCAAAAAATTGAGTGTTTGAAAAAAAAAATGATAACATGCCCCACAATACAATTTTAGTAATAATTCTAGTTCAGCGTATCTAGAAAGGTGCATTCAATAACTATGAAAAATTGTAAGTTAGTGTCTTAAAAAGTTTCCAAGATAATGGGTCTCAAAATTCGATAATTTAACATTAGCGGCGTAGGACATACAATGTCCCCTTAAGAACCGACACCAGGAAAAACAACGATGTTGAACGCTCGGGTCTGTGGCAAAGATAACATTGTAACTTATTCTGTCGGGTTCACGTCGAAATTCTGAATTCCGAGAGGAAAATTCTTCTTTAGATTTGCACTATTTATTCCTTTAAAAGAATCGTACCAATGGCCCATACTTAGAAACAGTTCTAACGAGGGTTTCGTAAGCTACCATTTAATGTGCATTTAGTTCAGAATACCTTCGATAAAAAAAAATCTAGCATCTGCCTTGCCGCTAGATTGTATTTATGGTGCCGTTCCACCTTGAAATAATCTCGATAGATACTTTTTAATCACCTGTTCAAACGACATTGAATCTGTCTTCAGTTTAGATGCTTTACATAACTTTGCATTTATTTATGTTGAGTGCCAGCTGATATTCGTCACACTGATCTTTTTCAGGCTTTTTATCGTCTTCTACCAATTTATTTCTGGGGTTGTACATAATTGTGACTTCTGCACACAGCCTGATACAGCAAGAAACATTCTATGCCAGGAGGCTAATACTTACTGCGAACAGTAACACACTTATTATTTTAGATACAGAGGCCGTTACCTTCTGACGTTTCCCATATAAGAGCAATGTATGATACGATCTTCACTCCACTCGATCGTATTCCTTATGCATGTAGCTTCCAAATCGGCAGTGCGATACTACATGAAGAATTTTTTGACGTTGCAGTCTGGAAGAGCACCACAGACAAGAGTACAGAGCTGGGTAGGGCTGTACAGTATTAGTCACCTCAGACGTTCCATAACATAATGCGACCTCCTATTAAAGGACTGAATAAACACATTTTGCAGTGCGGATTGCAGCGAGATATTCAAGAACAGAGTGAGTGAGATTCCGGTAGGCACCGGCGGCGGTGTGAGGCCCTGTCGACTCCAGAGCAGTGGTAAGCCACGTTAGTTTTCTTGCATGAAGATCCACTGCGCGAACTGCGCCATAGAGGTGGTCCTATAGATTCTCGATGGGATATAATCCGAGGAGTTGGGTGTCCAGGCTAGTACGATAAACTCATCTCGTGACGTTCGAACCACTCTCGTACACTGCGTGCTGTGTGACACATTGTGCTGTTGATAGATGCTATCATGCTGAGGGGTGGACATGATCCTTGGGGATAGATGCATCCTTGTGTTGATCGACTGTGCAGTCCAGAATGACGAGATCACCCACAGAATGTCACGAGAACATTTCTCAAATCGTAACACAACCTGTTACAGCCGCCTCCCGACGATTGCTGCAAGATGTTTCAAGCCAATGGATCATGAAACGTGTTTCATCTGAAGAGATCAACTGTCGCCACTCATTGTACGTCCAGTTGCGGTCCTGGAGTGTAAACTCCAGCTGTCGTCACAGATGAGCAGCAGTCAGGATGGATGCACGAAGGAGTCGCCTACTGTGGAGGTCCAACCGCAAGAGCTTTCGCTGAAAGTTCGTTGAGGAGACGATGTTGGTAGCCCCTTGGTTCATATGGGTGGTCGACTGCTCAAGAGTAGCACATTTGTTTCCTCACATACATCTCCACAGTTGCCATGTACTGTACACTTAACCAGGACGACAAGTGAGTAATTTACAAACTTAGCCATTTCAGATATGCTTCCACCCTTGACCCGAAAGACAATGATCATGCCCTTTTGTACTTTAGATAAATCGCTTCGTTTCTGCATTACGGCAACAACTGCACTGTTTCTCTCGTCCACAAATATATTTTATACAACCTCCTGCCACATGCCATCTGTGAGTGCTCATTGCATACTGGCGTCGAACATAAGACGCAGTGATATTAACGTGACTGTACCGTTTACTATGTACCACTGTAGAGAGGAAGATCCCGTGGCATTAGGGCTGGTCTTTAATCACCCATAAATAATGTTTTCACACCACCGGCTAGCGCAGCTGCAGATGGGACGCCAGCGTTCCAGTCCTCGTCGGATCGCAGGTTCGACCCTCTGAGTCCAACATGGGGTCCGCAGCCAGCCAGCGTTGGGCCACGGCTCGCAGCTCTGGGCAGTCTTTTGGGCTCCCAACACACGCCAGAGGCATCCCGAGGTGAGGGCTACAGATTCGGACGCCGCAATCTTGGGTACACTGGTGAGAAACCACACTGCTTGCCACCTTGCAGCTCCCAGCAGGCGGCGCTGAGGCGGCAGGGACAGAGACTGCTGAGTCGACTGCTGACGCATCCTGACATCATCAAAACTCCGTGGCCGTACAATTCCAACATGCAGCAGGGCATTGCACGGGTTGCTGAGGCAGCCATTCCATGCCAAGCTGTTTTGCAGACAGCAAAGTGGTGTCCTCAGCATTGTGGGACCTAGTGACGCAGACCGAGAGGAATGGGGGCACTGTAGCTGAAAATAATAATTACGGAGCATCCTGACAGTTTCCATCCTTGTGCAGCATCCCTCTACAATACAAAGGAACTTCATGCAAGGTGACAGGAGATTAAGATGCCCACACTTGTCAATACTGTGTGTTCGTCTCACCCATCAGAGAAAAATGAGCTCTGTCCGTCTATAGGATGGTCCAGGACCAGCCCTTGTCAACTTCAATCCTTGTGAACGAGTGAAAAGTGAAGTCAACACGTCGTTGTGCGTCCTGTAGTGCAAACTGCTGTACGACGTGGATCCTGTAGGGATACCATTTGAGAATGGTTAAAACCACCTTTCATACAGTGGACCACAGGATGTTCAACTGTTGTGACACAGCATGTACACTGCCTGACGATCAAGCATTACATGCAGTGTTGTCTGCCACAGCAACAGCAGTTTCATCCACTGGTCGCCGGCCTCTTCCCAGAGCGATGCCCAGATCTCCAGTTGATTCTAACTTCATGCTCGGCACAGCAGGTGGAGATAGAGGACCCTTCCATAATCCTTTCAGCTGGTGATGTTCTCGAAGTTCAGCTGCAGCATTACTGTTGTTCTGATAATAGAGCTGTAGCAATAATTCAACGGTTCCTTTATTCAAGATCAGGTTGAAACATAGAGACTATGAATCACAATGACTGATCACAGAGCCTGGTGGCCATAGTTGGAATGGATGGTGGAGCTGTGGCGCATGGAAATTGTGCACCCCATACTCTGGATATTAATGCTACCAAGTTTGTTAGTCGTACGGTAATTAGTTTCCATGTTATAGTGTGTTAAACATGAAAAGTTTAATTATAACCACCTGGTACATGAAAAGTAATCTTAGCTCCTATTCTGCTATAGTGATTTAATTGCATCTGTCCTTCTACTTGTGCCCATGGGTCCTGTTGGATGATCCTGTTATGGCAGTTGGGCCCACTGGGTTTTAAGTGTCAGTAAAGGCTCCTATTTAAAGATTTCTTTCTTAAATTTGATCTTATATTCTTTGAAAAAAATTTACAGCAAAGGTCTAAATAATTCGATTATAATTAACAAGTAAAGTAACATTTTAAATAAATTTTTATTGAACTTTGGCAATTAATTGTGACTGGAGTTAGAAATATTATTTCTTTTTACTTGTTGTAGCTGGGACCTCTTACAAAACAGATAATTATGCTATGCCACACTGTTTCAAACTACTTTCGTAATTGTAATTGCTTAGTTCTAGCTGTAGCTTTAGCAACCAGAATATTTAATTTTTTATTGAACTTTAATTGATGGTTGATCAGAGTACCTTATTTAAATTATATTCAATTAACTTCAGTACCTAGTTTTAAAAGGTTGTGCGAAATTTTCTTTGTGGGAACCTCTGGAAAGTAAATTCTTTCTCTACTAGAGTCCACTATCTACAGATCTCCTGCTCCACACAGTTGCTACTAAGATAAAAATCATTCACCATATGAAAAACGATAGAGACAAAAAAGTAATAATCATAATAAACATGGCTTACGTCAAATAATCACTACTTAGAACATGTTTACATTTTTTTGAGCAGGGTAAGTGTACCTACTGATAATGGCGGATATGTATCGAAATGTGTTTGGGCATTAAAATGCAGTTGCCGTAAGTGTCTTCCGACACCTGTCAGCGCTCCACTCGTCGTCGTCTCTGTCACCAGCTAATGAGACATATTCTGATGACGGTCTAGATATAATCGAAACCGCTTACCACTAGCATGTGACTTCAATTTCTTTTTTTAAAAAAAAATTGCGATCAAGGCTGATTACTGTTGCAAATTTTCATGTATTCTTTGCAAATAACTAATGTCTCCTATGCTCTTAATAGTCGAATTCCTCTTGAACTCTAAACTAAATGTTGACACCTTACCTATTAGTTTCAGTAAACATTGTTTTGAATTTTCTATATGCTGAGTCAGTCATTCCGATGAGCATTTATTCGCTTTTTTCTTCGGCCATTTGGCCTTGGCTTCCCTCGACTTCATGCTGTAACAATGTCTTTTCTTTAAGTTTTTTTCCCATACTTCACTCTTTCGTCTATCAATTGCAGAATTTCCTTCGTTACCCTTCGTTTCTCCGCAATTACCTTCCTTGTAACTGTATGTGAGTGCCCTTTTGAGAGATAGTCATTCCTCTTTAACTGAATTCTGCTGTCACTATCGCAGTATCTACAGCCTTAAAGAAACTTCTTGGTCCAGTTAAGCCAATATTGGATATTAGTGGCCCTCTTTTTCCTATACTACGAACATCCGGGTTTCGATTCACAGCTGGTGCGGTTATTTATTCTGCCATTTACTGCTTTTCCACCTCCGGTAATGATTTGTGTATGCGGAAAACGCAGAGTTGCACCTTGTTTCCGAAACTGTAACGTATGGAGCTGGTACTCGGAGCTGCTGTACGTGGAAAAAAGCAGCAGTTTCCAACTGGTAACTAGCATGTAGATTCTAGGACATATAAGAGGAAAATCCCATTCATTCATTCATTCACAATCGGTTGAGTAAACTAGTGCACGAAAAATTTACTAAATAGCCCGTTTAAAAATCCTCATGTTGTATCTGCAACATAAGACAATGCTGATTATGATCCTCGGCAAACACATTTCAGATATTCAGGAGAACACTGAAAACTTAAAAGACGCATTTAGTGGCTAGAAACTATTTTAAAAAATGCCTTCTGTATGCATCGCATATAACTACTGCATCGTGTAAGTCTTGCCAAACGGTGTAACATAGGCGATACAATCAGCCAAGCAAACGTACGTAGACTAGAACGCCTGTGGTTGCTATAGGGACGCCCACCAGCTATTCCTGGAGTCTCAGCGATGACACGTCCCACAGGTTGGCCAGTAGAACGAAGCAAGTCACATCGCATGTTCAGGGCCTATTGAGGTTTAATTTCAAAACATCTAGAGACACAAAAACAGTCAACTGATCACAAATAATGTACGAATATCAAAAATAATATTTTAAATTGTTGAAATAAAAATGCAACTATCATCGGTCACACAGTTAATTAGGTTGCACTGAAAACAGTGATAACCAGCAGCAAGGGTATATCAATACTAAGCACTAGAAAAATGAAGGATCACTGAAAGCCCTAAAAACATAAAATCAGTACACGGCATAAATGGACGTCTAAACCTATATAGCAGTATATATACTTTAGAAAATGAAAATGAAAACATATAAAAGCACCACAAAGTAAAACCACGCTAAGATGTTTACACAAATAGAGGTATAAAAGTGTATATGTGGTGTCTGTTCTTCCAGACACGTCCAAAATAACAGGCTCTATTTTGATCCTGTGGCCACTGAATCAAGACACAAAGGAATTAAAGACATTAGCTGCCAGTGTGAATTGACTTATATCAGTGGGGGGAAGCGCAAAAATTATTCCAGACAGTGAAAGAACAAGCACCATTTTGATTCTGCAGCCACTCTGAATGAAGACACAAAGGAATTCAGACATTAGTTGCCAGTGGGGATCAATTTATACCAAAGGGACACGATGAAAATTTGTACCAGACCGGCTTAAATTTGCAACTTGCCCCACTGCTGTAAATCAGTGCTCACTGGCAACTAATGTCTTAAATTACTTTGCGTCTAGATAACAGTGCGTGGTTATATATCTTACAACACTGTACAAAAATGAGCACCAGGAATTAAAATGTTAAAAAAGCTGTAAGTACTCATTATAACAAATCATCAAATTATATAAATGGTTTTCTTTGTAGTCAATCTGCTCGTTCAATAGATTTTGAGGTCAACTTTTGCAGTGGATGCAATTCCCTATTTCTTCAATAGCATCTATTAACAGACTTTTTGGAGCATTATGCAAAATTTGAATACATTACTTGTACCCGTTGAATGTTTATTCTGTAACAGGTGATGACCAAATATGAATTTATTACGTGCTACTCCAGTATTTGAAACAAATACTAAAATTATAGCCCATTTGTTCAATATCCTCCTTATCATATTAATTACAACTAATTCTGTAAACACTGGAATGTTGAAATATCTTCTGATGGTTGCCCACAAGGTGTTTCAAATTTTTGTGAAGTGAGCCTCTACTTCCATAACTTATATTGGTGTTTTCATTCCTAAATATTCTATATTTTTGTCTTAAATATGGTCCATACATATCTTATTGACAAAGCTGGGTCTTTCTGTAGCTAACAGAATTGTAGGTCCCCCTTTCACATCATTCAAACTAACATCCACTTTACCAGCGTTGTAATCATATACTCTTACAGTTCGTTTCAAAACTCAGATTTCTTTTTCGGTTTCAGCAGGATGTAAAGGAAGCTCTAATAATCTATGTGCCATTGTAGTGTAAAATGCCATTTGGTATTTGTAGAGATGGCAAAATTTGGCGTTAATAACAGCTCAAGTATTTGTAGGCTGTCTGAAAATACTCCATTGATGCCTACCTCTACAGTCTGTGATAGTCGAATTTAGGAAATTAATATGCCTGTCTCATTCATGTTCAGTTGTAGAATGCAAATTTGGATGCATGTTGCTTAGGATTTGTGTCATTTCACCTCTTTCATCCTGAAAAGTATTGATGTAGCATTATGGTATCTTTTGTTGCAAACAATTTTGGCTTTAATTTCACGATATTCTTCGTAGATTTTACGTTCAGTATAATTCAAAAATATATCTGCTACAGTCTCAGTAAGAGAATTATCCACAGCCAGTCCATCTTTTTGGCAGTATACTTTGTCGTTGGAATGAAAATATATAATTTCTGATACATTTTCAAGTAGAACGAGAAAGACCAATAATTTTCCAGTGTTCTTTTATGTTGTTCACAATTGGTCGAACAGGAATACCCTGTTTATTCATTTTGGGTTGAGATATCAGTGTGGATAACTGCGGATTCATTACATTCAAATATGGTTTCTCCTTTGGTAAGAACAAAGTATCATCTAGTAGCTTCCTAATTCACATGCGAAACTTCATTAAAGCAGCTTCAATTATTTCGCAAAAATTATTTCATTAAGAAGTTGTAGCAGCTCCATATGTCACAAAGGACATATGCTTATTTTCTCTTGTGGCTATGTGGCTGTTTGTTAGTTTTTATGGTGATTAGCTGTATTATATTTGGTTCATTTTGTTACCGATCTGAAGATGGTCATGTTCTGACTGAAACCGGTTGTCATAATAAAACGATTTTAGTTGCGATCTAGAGTGACAGTTTTCGTAGTACGTTAGCGACTTGTAACTAGAGGACAGTATACCAAGGATCAAACAATTGTTTTTGCCGCTAACTTCATTGTAGCGGCTAATGTTAGAATCACATGAAATGATGCATGGTAGAGACTCCCATGAGCAATTTTCGGCATTTGGTCCTCTTTTATTGTTAGCAGACATGGGGTTGTTTTTCTGCACTTGTTCTGCAAGTTTATATGCTGTGTAATATGTTAGAGTTGTAGGGAGTATATTGTTATTTCTTCAGGTACAGATTTATGTGAAAAGCAAAGCGGAATATTTTTAGAACTATCCATGCAAGATGTAGATACTAAACAGCAATTTCTCGGTTGTGAACAACTTTGACCCTTGACACAGAGGATGGCCTTTTACCGTGGAGTATGTGATCTGGGAATGAACTACATTTCTTTAATCTCTTAACAATCTTAACTTACTTGAAAATGGAGGTTTCTGTAGTATCCAGTAGCTTCCATTTCAAAATATATTTAACTTGTAGCTGGTTTTTGATAATACTTCTGCTTCATTTGATTTTGCTTCCTGATTATTGGTGTGTAATAAAGTAATAATGTAACATATAGAATCGTAAGAGCAGTATTGGGAAGATTTTGTCAACTGTGATGCTTTTAAATTTCAATCTCATATTTTTTCCTAGGTACAAGAGCATGTTGCACGTTGGCACATGCTTTCACATTCGAAAAAAAAAAATAAAAAATAAAAAGGCCTTAATTTTTCGCTGCAACTTTTGTAACTTCCGAAATAGACTGCAGCAGATAGAGTAAGAAAATATATTAAATCTCTGGGCTGGCTAGAGACAAAAATTTGAAAAGTGCATCAAGGTACAAAACTCTCCCCTACTACCTAAGCAGATTGCTGTTGTTCCAGTGTGACGTCACAGATACTAAGATCAGAGAATGGTAAAGACACACCACCTCTACTAATCTCATGCCTATTGAAGCAGCCTGGAGTTTGAATCGGCCTTCGTGTTGATGACAACTTTACCTTTTTTTAACAACTGAAGAGTACAAACTGAGTTCTGATAACCAATATCTATAATCGTTTGACGGTGATACGCCTGTCGTGAACGTTGTGCTGTTTCGGGAGCAGAGTGTGTAACGTCCGTGGCTGCAGTTGGGCAAGCGCACGCCACTGCAGCCAACGCAGGCGGCGGTCTCCTCGGAATGTGGGGTGCGTCGCGTCGCCGCCGCATCGATCGCGCCCGCTTCCGCCGGCGGCGAGGTGGAGAGGCGACGAAGAGACACCCCAAGCCGTAGCACTGCCACCTGTCCTTCCCCAGTTCTGCCCATAACACAGTGCCCTCCTTTTACTTGCCTCACATATCCCCAAAGCTAAAATTGTTGGAGGTGGTCGATTCCATATATATCTCATTTATACAAAGATCATGATTGTGCTAGTTGGGGGAAATGATCATCTGAAACGAGACCGGTAACATAGATACACGGCGATGAGCTAAAACATTATGACCAGCTGGACTAGCTTGTATTTTTCACGAATATCTGCCCGAGCACAAAGTCTCAAGCGACTGGAGAAAAGAGCAGGTGACTCCAGTATACTCAGCTTGCCCTTTTCTCACGATATCGAAAGGGTCCTGTAGTCCCCTTTCATTATAATTTTATTTGCTTTCCAATTATACAGAACTCTCTAGTATGCCTGACAACAGCACTTAGAACACTGTCAAGCTACTACATTCGGAGCCAACTCAGACCAAACCCTTCGAAGACACAAGTGTGTGCCTTTCATTTAAGAAACAGGGAAGCTATTCGTGAGCTACATATTGCAGGACAGGCATCCAACTCCAGCATCATCAAGCACCTAAATACTTGGGAGTCACTCTCGATAGAACTCTGACATTCAAAGCTCACTGCAAGAACACGAACATGAAAATCTCTGCTCGAAACAACCTAATTCGCAAACTAGTGGGGACACAGTGGGGATCACATCCACAAACTATTGGCTGTTCTGCAATGGCACTGTGCATTTCTACTGCTGAATATGCTTCTCCAGTCTGGTACAGGTCATCTCATGCCAGACAAGTAGACATTGCTCTCAACGAAACCTGCAGGTTGATCACACGTTGCGTAAGACCTACCCCAGTGGCCGATTCTCCGGCAAGGTCCCGACAGTCACAGAGGGCGGGCCTATTAGTTATAGGGAGCTCCAACGTTAGGCGGGTTATGGAGCCCCTTAGGAAAATAGCGGGTAGGTCGGGGAAGAATGCCAGTGTGCACTCGGTGTGCTTGCCGGGGGGTCTCGTCCGTAATGTGGAGGAGGCCCTTCCGGCAGCTATTGAACGCACTGGGTGTGACCGGCTGCAGAAAGTAGCACATGTCGGAACGAATGACGCCTGCCGCTTGGGTTCTGAGGCCATCCTTGGTTCCTTCCGGCGGCTGGCTGATTTGGTGAAGACAACCAGCATCGCACGCGGAGTGCAAGCTGAGCTTAATATCTGCAGCATAGTGCCCAGAGTCGATCGCGGTCCTCTGGTTTGGAGCCGTGTGGAGGGTCTAAACCAGAGGCTCAGACGACTCTGCGACTATAATGGTTGCAAATTCATCGACCTCCGTTATTGGGTGGAGAACTGTAGGGCCCCCCTAGACAGGTCAGGCGTGCACTACACACCGGAAGCAGCTACTAGGGTAGCAGAGTACGTGTGGCGTGCACACGGGGGTTTTTTAGGTTAGAGGGACCCCCCCTTGGGCGAAACGATAAAATACCTGACGGCTTACCAGAGAGGACATTATCATCGTTGATAAAGAACGTCCGTCCTCAGAGACCAAAAACAGGAAAAGTCAACGTAATATTGGTAAACTGCAGAAGTATCCAGGGCAAGGTTCCTGAATTAGTATCTCTTATTGAAGGAAATAGTGCGCATATAGTATTAGGAACGGAAAGTTGGTTAAAACTGGAAGTGAACAGTAACGAAATCCTAGACACAGAATGGAATATATACCGCAA